>NC_066565.1:6318913-6341413 GCF_024679095.1 Eriocheir sinensis
CGAACAGAGTGCTGGTTGATCTGAGGTCAAGCCTGAATAAATGCTTCTTATATAGGCAGACATACATACAGACATCGCGAGGGTAATACGTCAGGCGTGTGAGTCATACATCAAACTCACACCGAGCTCATACAATAATCTACCTAACCGACATGTGTAATAAGGTCGATTTTAATCCTAGTGTAGCTGTCACGCGGTGACGCAGCTTTGTTTTCATAACATTTTGTTCCGCGGTTGATCGTGTTTTGGCCTAGAGAGATAAGCGGGTGCGTTAATGGGCAATTGCAATTGTGTATAGGTTGGTAAATGAACAGTGCATTTGGGGACAATCATGTGTTGGAGTCCGTGTTGTGTTTTAGCGGTCGATACCGCTGTTGTCATCGGAAAATATTGCCGGTGAAGATGATGACACTCCAGCGAGTGGTGTCGCAGCCCTCGGGGCACCACATACCCCCCCCCGTTAAAATCACGCCACGTCCTCGTGGCACGAAGCGTTCCGCCCGGCGGACGACCATGGAGGGCCAAGACGGGGATGGCGGGATCGTGGGGGAGGAGGCCTGCGAGACGGGACCTGAAGAGACAGAAGAAGGCCACCCCACCGGCGACGAAGACGACGCCGAGGAGGAGCAGCCACCCCACCAAGGGAGGAAGGGGTCGAAGGCGGGGACCGGAGACGGATTCCTGGAGCGCGTGAAGTGCAGGAGGAGGTCCAGCAGGGGGCCAGAGACGACCCGGGCGACGGCGGCGGGAGGGAAGGGGCCAAGGGAGTCTTGGCCAGGAGCGATGAGACCACGTCACGTCCGATGTGGAAGGGGGCGCGATGAACCGTCAGCGGGGCGTCACCGTCCATAGTAGCAGAGGCAGGGAGGCTGAAGGCGTCGGAGTGGGCACTACAGCCCATACCGAGGCTGAGGAGACCCGTCCCGTTGATGGTCTGCTTGTATTTGGAGACCGGGCTGTCCGGGCAGACCATGGTGACCACCTGGGGAGTATCGGTAGCGAAGACCCAGCCCGCAGGAGACAGGATGAAGACCGGGGGGAAGACTCTGAGGAGAGACTTAGAACACAGCGAGAGGGCGTCTGGGCGATCGAGAAAGAGAGCGATCTCGCAGCGCTGGACAGAAGTCGAGTAGACAGGGGCGACAGGGGGACATACATAGAGCAGGTGGTGTTTAGTACAGCGGTCCAAGGAGTCTAAGAGCATATAGTGAGTGCGGTCTTCAGAAACCGCAAGGTAAGTGGAAAGCGTGTCGGTGTGCAGAAAATATGGCGTGCCATCAAGATGAAAAGGCAACGCGTCCATTTTAAACACATCGAACACGTAAGAGGATCCCCTTTCATGGGGATTTGTAAGTAGAAGTGAAGGGTTCCTGAGGAAAGCGTACCTTTAGAAATAACCCTAGAGACATCTCTATATAATGCTAAATATTCATGTGCTGCAGGGAAAAGTAAGCCTGGGTAATGGAGTGACGCATTGCTGAGCACACGAAATAGTACATCATTCGGAAGGAGAGAGGAAACCTGCGTTTGGGACAGCTGCTGAAGGCCAAGCTTGAGATTCAGAGTATCATGATTTAGGTCACTAAGTGCCAACTGAATGAGAAGGATAGTCTCCAAAATACGCATTTCCCTTCAATTTGCAAGGTTTTTAGTGAGAACTGACGGATAATAGCTGAGGCCAAAGCCGAGGCGGACTCTAGACGGGAGATGGCAGAATGAACATGACGGAGGTCCCGAACTGTGGCGTTGAGGACTTCCTGATGGAGGTTAAGTTGACGTCTCTCTTCTGTGGACAGAGTGTAGAGCTGGGAGAGCTTCCCGTGTATCACATCTATTTGGGCCTGAGTGGCCGTGCCGAAAAGGAGGTTTGCTACCGAGCCAAGGAAATCCACGGCCCCTCGCTTCTGGCGAGTCCGAAACGGGCTTCCATCTCTACCACTCATAGCCGACAGAAAGCTGTTAAGATCTTTGAATAACTTCTCAAACTCAATGTGAAAAGAGTCTAGAGTGCGCCTGAGTAGACCAACAGTAGGGAACGATTGATTCATATGTTCAATCGACCATGAAACTTCCGCTGTTAGATTTGCCACGTTGATGAGAGGACGTTGGATGTCGTCCGTCTTGATGACGACGGGGACAACATAGTACCGTCCTGTCAACAGCATCTTAAAGACTGGGGAGAAGACGAGGCCGGGACGAATGGGTTGCTCCAGGAGCGATCAAGGGAAGACAAGGAGAGGGCAACACCCAGGATCTGTAATTATAGGGGCATCAGTTCGTTGGTCGTTGGCGATACTCAAGAGGGTGTTCCATGACATTGGGGAGAGAAGGGGGTACCGTATTGGAGCGTAATGAGCGACTGACACAGGGCTCTGAAGGAGCTGAGGGAACCAATGAGGGGACCTCTGAAGCATCTGAGGAGACAGGAGCCGGTGAGGAGAGCTCGGAAGGAGCTGGAAAGGACAATGGCAGCGGCTCCTCGGGGAATAAGTCATGGGAGTGGGTCCACTTCTACTACTTGATCAGGGAGAGGGTATGCACGCCTGACATTAGGAGAGTCATGGAAGCCAAGAGTCCTCGTGAACGACCTGAACATTATTTGTGTGAACTGTCTTGATCTTACCACCTCTAACCTGACGCAGTCGTAAGACTACAGGGCTTATTTTTCTAGCACCCTAAAGGTCCATTGAACAAGGGCTGGAGCTTCTTTGGTTCGCCCTTTGTACATACATGCCTTAAGTAGACCCGATCTCCTACTACCACCTGTTTGGGTTTGGATTTCCTAAACATTCTTTCTGACTCCTGCCATCCTATATCTATATTGGTCTGACATAGTTTATAGGTCCGCTGCGCGACACTAGAAGTAAATGCTTTATAGCTGTCAACATCATAACAAGGTTGGAGTTTATTCTCAAGCACTTCAAAAGGAACATTTGGGTCCCGAGAGAAAAGCAAGAAAAATGGTGAATCTTTCAGAACACGATGGTAGGCAGTGTTGTAGGCGTGTGTTGCAACCGGAAGCATTTGGTCCCAGATACCGCGATTGTCCTCGCACAAAGTTCTCAAGATATTTATTAAGGTGCCATTAGGCCTTTCTATCACCCCGTTTGCAGACGGGTGATAAGGAGTTGTCATAGATGATCAATCTGTAACAACTGAGTCAACTCTCGTAAGAGGGTGTTGACGAACTCCTTTCCTTGATCCGTGACTAGAATCGGCGGGATGCTGTGTACACAGACTACGTTCTTGTAGAACGCAGCTGCCACTTCCTTGGCTGCCTTCGTACGAAGGGGGGTTGCTACCAAGAAGCGTGACAGGACGTCTATCACTGTCAGTACATACCTATAGCCTTCGTCTGAAACAGACAAAGGTCCGACAATATCCATATGGACTCTGTCAAACGGTTGGCCAACCTCTGGATACCTCATAAGTGGAGCTGGCGGGGATCCCCTCTTAAACCGACAACAGACAGGACAAGATCTGACATATTGCTCCACGTCCGCCTTCATTCCCGGCCAGTACGCAAACTTGCGACAGCGTGCCAACGTAACCTAAGTGCCTCCATGCCCTGCAGGTAGAATGGAATGCGCCAAAACTAACGCGTTAGGAATGTAGCTTGGTGGAACGATAACCAGTCTTTCTGCTTGTTGTATTCATCGCAAACATCGCGGTAGAGAATGCCGTTCTCTACACACACTTCACTAAGAGGCAGTTTTTGAAGTGCCTCTTAGCTGCATTAACGTTACAATGCTCCTCTCTGCAACCTTTCTCTCATCTCTCTCATGTACGTTACCACCGGTGGTTTGTTCAAAAGCATGCTTCAATTCTCTCAGTTCAGGATCGCGATCCTGGTGCTCCATGAGTCCAGCAAGACTCCAATGGAGAAACTTATCCTGTTTGTCATGTCCCTCCGGAGAGGCGACAGACGTGTCCTGTCCACCCGTAAGGGTGACAGACATAATTCGAGCATCCAATTCGCCTTCTATCACGTCGCTCTCCTGATTCCTAATCCTTGACAAAAAATCTGCTACCATGTTGCTGGAGCCTGGGAGATAATCAATACTAAAGTCAAATTCTCCTAGAAGTGTCTGCCAGCGTGCAATCCTGCTGCTAGGCACTGTGCTTTTAACAGCCAAGTCAGTGGTCTATGGTCCGACAGGATGTGTATCCTATAACCCAAGATAAGGGGTCGGTTAGTACTGAGGCCATAGATGACTGCTAAAGCTTCTCTCTCTACCGCTGAGTAGTTACGTTCTGCTCCATTCAGGGTTCTACTAAAATATGCTATGGGACGTAAACTACCATTTTCATCCTTTTGTTGCAACACACCACCTATTGCCTTATCTGACGCATCTGTGGTGAGATTGAAGGGCTTCCGGAAATCCGGAAAGGCTAAAACAATGTCAGTCGTTAGACTGTTCTTTAGTGTGCTAAATGCATGCAATGCCTCTTCATTCCACTCCAGATGTGTCTTATCATTCTTGGTTACTTTCCTCCCTTTGAGTAAATTATTAAGTGGGGATGCTATCTTGGCAAAGTCTTTAATGAATTTCCTATAAAGTTAACCAATCCCAGGAAACCTTGAAGTTCTTTGACTGTTTTCGGAGGAGTGAGTTGTTGCACCGCCTGTACCTTTGAGGGCTGAGGCTTCAAGCCAGAAGCACTAACAATGTGACCCAGATAATCTACTTGCTCTTTGAAAAAGGAACACTTATCTAGTCTTAAGGACAGGTGAGCCTTCTGCAGTCTGTCCAAGACGGCATGGAGGTTCTTTAGGTGATGGTCCATGTCTTTCCCTTGTACTATCAAATCATCAAGGTATACATGTACAATTCTTCCTGTCAGACCTATGAGAACTTGATTCATGATCCGTTGATAGGCTGCAGGTGCTGTTTTAATCCAAAGGGACTGTAGTGAATTCATAGAGGCCATAAGGTGTCGTGAAGGCTGTCAAGTGTTTAGATTCCTCTGCCAATGGGACTTGGTGGTAGCCCTGGCGCAAATCAAGGGAGGTGAATACTTTACTTTCCCCTAACTGTTGCAAAATGAGGTTAATGTTAGGGAGTGGATGTTTGTCATCAATCAATTCATCGTTCAGAGCGCGGAAGTCGAGACAAAGTCTGACTCCACCATCCTTTAGCAACAGGGACTAGAGGTGCGCTGTAGGGTGACGCACTAGGGCGTATAATACCCTGGGCCTCAAGGTCCTTGAGCTGAATCTCTATTTCTTTATGATATTTTACTGGTATTGGGTATGGCTTTTTATATATAGGCTTGTCATTTTTAGCCTTAAAGTGTGAACATAATAGGGGTAATAGTGAGTGGCTCGTTTTTAGAGCAAACACATCAGGATACTTTCTGGTTCAGCCCTTCACACAGCAAATTTCCCGTAGTGAGGGTAAAAATAGCTCGTCTATCAGCTTATCGAGTACCATCTGCTTACTTGACTGGGTGACAGGCGGCTTTGTAGCTGTTTTGTGACAGCCGCTACACATTCATTAGTCGATGATTGATAGTATTCTGAGTGACAAGAATAAATGTGTCCCATCACTTCACCTGTTGGCATCTCAATAGTTTCTTCAGTTGGGTTAGCATAGGGAATGATGAATTTGCCTTTGGTTTGTTTGACGTTAGGAGTTAAGGTTACTAACCCGGGAAATAAAAATGAAGAAGGGATATCATTGGTCCTTGGGAGAAATAAGGCTTGCTGGGCTCTGCCAATCTCTGCCTCCAGAGTGACATACCCTGCCGTGCCTGGTAGCAAGGACGCCACGTTAATAGCGTATGCTTTCACTGGTACTTCCTCCATCTCGTCTAAAGTAGGTTTAAGGTCAGTTAGTCAATCTTCTGGGTACGGGCTCATATCGTCCGCAGCCAGGGAATGAACTTCCACTGGGTAGGCGCCCACCATTACACTAAACTGCCCAGGTGTGGCCAGCGGTGCAGCTACCACATTTTGTCTCCACATAAATTCTAGGCCCAACAAAACTGCTGTTGGTAACACTATACCTTGTGATATTACTACAAACTTTTCTATAATTTCTCCGTGCCCAAAGTCTACTACTACTTCGGCTATTCCTTTATTAGGGATTGGAGTCCGATCTACCCCTTGTATGGAGAGAGGTTCTTTTACTATCATCTTCCGCCTACCTTCCTAAATAAATCTTCTTCTATTAGGGACGCTCCTGCTCCTGTGTCTAGCATTGCGTAAACCATCTCCTTTTGTGCATTAGCGCCTACGCACAATCTCAACGTGAGGGCGTTGGTAGGGCCGTGGACTGCCGCAGCTACTCTGGGGTCGTTTTTTTTGTTCTTCTCGTGGTCAGGGTTGACCCAGGAGCTACAGGGTGAGGACCGGCCGTGTACTCCGGGCGCCAGGCAGCGCAAGGCGAGACAGGCTGACGCCTGTTTCGAGTGGGCTGGTACTGAGGTACCGAGCCCGTTGGTGGGTGGTAGGCACCCCTATACTGCCTTCCATATGTGCAATCGCGAGCCAGGTGTCCTACATACCCACAAGCATAACATGTGGGTGGCGTGGGCGCGTTCCCATATGGGCGTGTAGGTGGCGCGGCGTGCCGTCCTCCCTTTGGGGTATCGGGTAATGTGACTGGCCTGGAGGGCGTGGAGGACGGGCTTGTGAGACATGTTTGGGTCCGGATGCCTGGGTGGAACAGACGTTCAGCACTTTTATTTCTTTGGCGATATCGGCATCGGATAGCTTCGACTCTGGATAAGCTTTAATATACTCATACCCTTTCTTTAATACCTTCTGTGGGTCACCCTTTTCTTCCTCAGTTAGGATTAGTAAGAGGGACGGAGCGAAAGCCTATCTGAGCCGTAAAGCGGTTATCTCAGTTAGCAAACTGGCATTGTCAGGCTTGAGAGCGATCAACTCGTCTCTCAATGTCTCCAGGCGGATGAGGAAGGTGCGGATGTTTTCTCCTGTCCGCCGTTTTGCCTCTCCCAATTCTTTCTGGAGGACCGAAAAGGTCCTTACTGTGGGAAACACACGTAGGAAGTCTTCCTTTACTTTTCCCAATCCTGTCCACATCTAGTGATACAACCGAGGAGATGATCGCGCGCTGCTCCCAGGGCATATTGTTTGGCTAACTCAATCTTTCCGGTAGTGTCCCAATTTGCCTGTGTCCGGCTTTCAATATCCTCTATCCATTTCTTTGCTAGCTTATGGCATGGGAGGTTTGGTGCTTTGCTACTTTTTTCTTCTCCACCACAAAAATATAAGAGTCCCTGCACTCTACTAAAATCATTCAAGGTATGACGGCTAAGTAGCGTGACAAGATCATCATGGGCAAGGGTGATCGATTTTCCATCTCCTTTTTTGGGGGGAGGGTTCTTGCCTTCGTCTGGCATTTTTAACTCTAAAGTCTTATTCCCGTAATTCCAAGAATAACTGTCTTCTCACTAGATTTAGGATTTGGAAATACACAAGTACAATACAAATATAAAACAATATAAATCGCAAGTTTCACCACAAGTTTTACCACAAGTTTCACCACAAGTTTCACCACAAGTTTCACCACAAGTTTCACCACCCCACACCTGACACCAATGTTGTAACCCGTAATCCGGGTCACACAGGGGAGACGACACACTGTTTGTACTAGTGACACTTGACTTAAAATTCTGGTACTTTAGGAGTATTTAAAGGAGTTCGTAAATGGGGTGATGAAACGGTGTCGCCTTTCTTATATGTATTTTATTCTACCTTAATACTACTTAATATTACAGAGGGTAAAAATATTGTTTAAACCAGCGACTGGCTTACTAGACTCAATGAGTCTTCAGGTTTTCTTTCACTATTGGTTACTGACGTTAACACTGGTATAATATTGAGTAAAAACTCACACAATAAAGTATCATAGAAATATAATCCTAAGTAAAACTAAGATAATAGAACACAATAGATATGTTAGATACGCTTTCCTCTATGGTACCACATTACTCCATACTCACAGTAGCAACGATGAATGTTCTACCCATGTTGTCTAGGGAAGGACAACTGAGTGTCCAGCAACGAACAGAGTGCTGGTTGATCTGAGGTCAAGCCTGAATAAATGCTTCTTATATAGGCAGACATACATACAGACATCGCGAGGGTAATACGTCAGGCGTGTGAGTCATACATCAAACTCACACCGAGCTCATACAATAATCTACCTAACCGACATGTGTAATAAGGTCGATTTTAATCCTAGTGTAGCTGTCACGCGGTGACGCAGCTTTGTTTTCATAACATTTTGTTCCGCGGTTGATCGTGTTTTGGCCGCGGTGATTGTGTTTTGGCTTAGAGAGATAAGCGGGTGCGTTAATGGGCAATTGCAATTGTGTATAGGTTGGTAAATGAACAGTGCATTTGGGGACAATCATGTGTTGGAGTCCGTGTTGTGTTTTAGCGGTCGATACCGCTGTTGTCATCGGAAAATATTGCCGGTGAAGATGATGACACTGGAGCGAGTGGTGTCGCAGCCCTCGGGGCACCACAAAAGAAAACGAGTTAAGAAGGGAGACTAAACCCTCCACATCAAGGAGAGGTTACACAGGAGAAATCGCTATTCAGTAAAATTCGGATGGATTTGCAAACTGCTCCAGCTATGATCCGCTTCATGTATGGCGAGAAAATGTCATCCTGTTTTGGTAAATCTATTTTTTTATGTCATCTCATTTACACATCCTTTCCAGCCTGCCATACTAATTGGTTCAATCAGTAATTGGTTTCTTACAGGGGAATTGATGAATGATAGGTTTAGTGTCGATCCATGGCGGGGGTGTGATGCGGCGGGCAGTTGATGCCTCTTTTTTTTTTTTTTTTCTTTCAGGGTTTTAAGTAGGCTTGGTAATCCATGGGACTGTGGTCTTTAGAGCTCCAGAGCTGCAGGATTCTAGTGACTTGAGTCATGATTAATGCACGGCCAATTGCGGGCGGCGGCGGTTGTTATTTTAGAGTAGTTCACTGATGAGGGTGATGGTACCCGGCGGGAGGCCCAAGACCAAGACCAAAGTTTCATGCTGCCATGATAAAATTAATATACACATGTATTCTTTTTGCCTAACGTGCTGCCTTCTACGATCGGCTCCAAGTACACACCCTTTATACATAACCTCAAATCCAGCTCCATCTTCATAACACTCTTCTTGCTCGACACTTGTCATCGAACCCGCGTACGGTTAGATCTTCTTAGGCTTTGCCCAGAATATTTGTCGAGATATCCCGACTAATGAAAGCAATACTTGTTTTCTACATTAAAGAAAGCAGTGCAAGAGGAAACAGAAACAAAAGAAAAACTAAAACGCTGCCCTCCCACAAAGAAAAACGAGGGAATTTTCAAAAGGAGGTGGTCAGTTCAGGCTCGAAAGGTGCCTTGATACTCCCTTCTTGAAAGCGTTCAAGCCGTAGGTAGAGGGAAATACAGACGAAGAAAGGCTCCTCTAGAGTTTATACATGAAAGAGATGAAAGACTGAAGATTCTGGTTAGCTCTTTCATGAAGTAAGAATATATATATATATATATATATATATATATATATATATATATATATATATATATATATATATATATATATATATATATATATATATATATCGATGAGTTAGAGTACAATGTCGTGTGCAACGAGACCGCAGGAGGGTTCTAAGGAGACATGCACTTGGACAAAATCGGAAAAAAAAGATTTTATTCCTCTTTCCTGTCTTGTGTTTTCAAGAAAGGAAGTTCCAGAGAGGTTAAAAAGGACAAAGTGCGAAATGTACTAATGACTTCAGAAAAAAAATATAAGAACATGAAATAAGACAATCATTACTGTACGTTTACACTATTCTTTATTAGGACAATTATTTACTACCTATACATTTTTTAAGCAACTCCAGGAGGAGAAGGCTACTATTGTACATACTGATGGTGATATTCACAAAGAAACAAAGATGAAAGCGAGAAACAAGCTTGTAATGGTGCTAAGCCTGTTACTAATACTTGGCATAACATTTAATTATTCTTGATGCTTTGGTTGTGACTTGGTTGAGATGACGTACACACCTACAAACACATTACTGTTTGTGTAGTTTATATATATATTTTTTTTACAACACAGGAGACGGGTCAAGGGCAACAAAAAGAGTGTAGAAAAAAAAGTCAAAAGTGAAGAGTGACCAAAAAAAAGAGGTCAATTTCGGGTAGAGAGGAGAATACACTCTTTTTAAAGGAGGTCAAATCATAGGCAGGAGGAAATGCAGAAGAAGGAAAGCTGTTCCAGAGTTTACCAGCGTAAGGATTAGTTAGGAAGACACCTACCGAATGGGCGCAAGCCACTCTTGGTGAGGTATATATGGGAAGTGAGGAGGGTGCTGAAGCCCTCCAAAGACCCTTCTCATGTCCTCACTAACCGTTTCCCTATTGTCTCATCAACACCAAAGAGTAGTTCAGCAAGCTCTTTAAAGACAGATCCTCTCTCTATCCACACTACACTACATTCACACAACACACACTTTTTCCCAAAATTCAAAATTCAAAATTGCTTATAAAAACTCTGCCTCGGAGTCACCGCCTGGGGGGGGGGAGGTGGACCACAGATTCCCCCAGGGAGGACTCCCCTTCTGACTACCGACTTGAGAGGTGTCTTGATAACTCCTCGAACCTCTTTCTTATCAATTTTTGCAACATTCGCGGTCTTCGTTCTAATTTTCATTCTGTGGAACACCATCTCTCCTCCTCTAAACCTCACCTTCTCTTCCTCACCGAAACCCAGGTTTCTGAGGCTACTGACAGCAATCTCTACTCTGTTCCTTCCTACTATCTCTATCCTAAATTTCAATCCAAAGCTGGATGTTGCGCCTACGTGCGCAGCGACATCACTTGTTCTCGTGCCCACGACCTTGATTCTTCAGAATTTTCCACCATCTGGCTAAGACTTCATTGTCATCATATTACTAAATACATCAGTGCTGTTTATCTCACCTAACTCTACTATGTAAAATTCTTTGACTACTTGAACTCTAAAGTGGAGCACATCTCGACCTACTCTCCCTTCGCTGAAATCTCTATCCTAGGAGATTTCAATGTTCACGACCAGCTTTGGCTTTCATCCTCTCTCAGTCAGGTTCACAGCAGTAACGGGAGTCCAGGGCTTGGAGAGGAGAGAGGTAAGGCACCCAGAACGAGTCCACGGTATCGGAGTTAACCCGAGTGAGAGCAGGTCTTGGAACCGGAAGAATCAAGTGTTCAGAGCGAGGCCCGGCCGCTGTCTGACGAGGAAGGCGCTGGCGGTCATCAAGTCGCCTCCCATAGCGGGTTGAGAAGCCTCGGTGGTTCAGTCGACCGAGGCGTCGAAGGGCGTCAGGTGAACGAGCAGCGGGAGTGAAGCAGGTGGTTCGCTGGGCCTCGGTAGTTGAACGGCTTCGAACGGCAAGATGCGGGCGGGCGGCAGGAGTGCCCCGGTCGTTCGCCCGCTAAGTTGTTAGTTTCCCTCACACTCCACTCTGGACGAATCTGGGATATTCCTCCTACTCATCCCCCCTCTGACTCCTTTATGCCTGTTATTAAGATTCTTAAGAATGATGTTTTCTATGCCCACTCTGGCCTCAATCCTCAGAAGGCTTATGGACCTGATGAAGTGCCTCCTATTGTCCTAAAAACTGTTTCCGTGCTGACTCTCTGCCTGGTCTTTCTATTTCTGCTGTGGTAGACGGTCACTGTTCTTCCCCTAAACCTATTAACAGTGATGTCCCACAGGGCTCTGTCCTATCTCCCACTCTCTTTCTGTTGTTCAATGATGATCATCTTTCCAAAACGAACTGTCCTATCCATTTTTACGCCGATGACTTCACTCTGCATTACTCAATTTCTTTTAATAGAAGACCCACTCCACAGGAACTTAACGATTCCAGGCTGGATGCTGCAGAACGCTTAGCCTCAAACCTTACTATTATTTCCGATATGGGCAAGAAGAACCTGGTGTCCTTCAACGCCTCAAAAACACAGGTTCTCCACCTATCCCTCGACACAATCTTCCAAACAACTATCCCCTATTCTTCGACAACACTCAGCTATCACCTTCTTCAACACTAAACATCCTCGGTCTATCCTTAACTTAAAATCTCAACTGAAAAGTTCATTACTCTTCTCTTACTAAATCATCTTCCTCGAGGCTGGGCGTTCTGTACTGTCTCCGCCAGTTCTTCTCCCCCGCACAGATGCTTTCCATTTATAGGGGCCTTGTCCGCCCTCGTATGGAGTATGCATCTCACGTGTGGGGGGGGGGGGGCTCCACTCACACTGCTCTCCTAGACAGAGTGGAGACTAAGGCTCTTCGTCTCATCAGCTCTCCTCCTCTTACTGATAGTCTTCTACCTCTTAAATTCCGCCGCCATGTTGCCTCTCTTCCTATCCTCTATCGATATTTTCATGTTGACTGCTCTTGTGAACTTGCTAACTGCATGCCTCCCCCCCTCCCACGGCCCCGCTGTACACGACCTTCTACTCATGTTCATCCCTATATTGTCCAAACCTCTTATGCAAGAGTTAACCAGCATCTCTATTCTTTCATCCCCTTCACTGGTAAACTCTGGAACAGCTTTCCTTCGTCTGTATTTCCTCCTGCCTATGACTTGACCTCTTTTAAGAAGAGTGTATCAAGACACTTCTCCACCCAAAATTGACCTCTCTTTTGGCTACTCTTTACTCTTGTTTTTTATAGGAGCAGCGAGTAGCGGGCTTTTTTTGTACTCTTTTTATTGCCCTTCAGCCGTGTCCTCTGATGGAAAAAAAAAGGATGAAGGAGTGAAGATGCTGGTTAACTCTTGGATAAGGGGTTGGACAATATAGGGATGAGCTAAAGTAGAAAGTCAAGTGCAACGGTGCCGCGGGAGGGGGGGATGCATGCAGTTAGCAAGTTCTGAAGAGCAGTCAGCATGAAAATATCGATAGAAGATAGAAAGAGAGGCAACATGGCTGCGGAATTTAAGAGGTAGAAGACTGTCAGTATGAGGAAGGGAGTTGATGAGACGAAGAGCCTTTGATTCTAATCTGTCCAAGAGAGCTTTGTGAGGGAAGCCCCTCCCCCCACACATGTGATGCATACTCCATCCTGTATATGGACTGCATCTAAGCGGGGGAGAAAAACTGGCGGAGACGATACAGAACACCCAACCTCGAGGAAGCTGATTTAGTGAGAGAGGAGATACAAAGTTTCCAGTTGAAATTTTGAGTTAATGATAGACCGAGGATGTTTAGTGTAGGAGAAGGTGACAGCTGAGTGTTGTCGAAGAACAGGGGATAGGTGTTTGGAAGATTGTGTCCAGTGGATAGGTGGATAAATAGAGTTTTTGAGGCGTTGAAGAACATCAAGTTCTTGACCCAGTTGGAAATGATTGTAAAGTCTGAGGTTTAGCGCTCTGCGGCCTCCAGCCTGGAATCAAGTAGTTCCTGTGGGGTGGGTCTTCTATCAAAATAAGTTGAGTACTGCAGAGTAGAGTCATGGGCGTAAGATTTGATAGGACAGTTCGTTTTGGAAAGATCATCATCAATGAACAACAGAAAGAGAGTTGGAGATAGGACAGAGCCTTGCGGGACACCACTGTTGATAGGTTTAGGGGAAGAACAGTGACAGTCTTCTGCAGCAAAGCAGAGATAGGTCGTCCTGAAAGGAAACTGGAGATAAAGGTACAGAGAGAAGGATAGAACCCGTAGGAAGGTAGTTTGGAAAACAAAGATTTGTCTCAGACCCTGTGAAAGGCTTTTGATATGTCTAGCGCAACAGCGAAAGTTTCACCGAAACGGCTAAGAGAGGATGACCAAGAGTCACTTAGGAAGGCAAGGAGATCACCAGTACAATGCCCCTTGCGGAACCCATACTGGCGATCAGAAAAAAAATGTCAAAGTGGATAGATGCTTAAGAATCTTCCGGTTAAGGATTGATTCAAAAGCTTAAGATAGACTAGAAAGTTAAGCTATAGGACGGTAGTTTGAGGGATTGGAACGGTCACCCTTCTTACTCACAGGCTGTATGTAGGCGTACTTCCAGCAAGAAGGAAAGGTAGATGTTGACAGGCAGAGGCGAAAGAGTTTGACCAGGCAGGGTGTCAGCACTGAAGCACAGTTTATAGGACAATAGGAGGCACTCCATCAGGTCCATAAGCCTTCAAAGGATTGAGGCCAGAGAAGGCATAAAAAACATAATTTTTAAGATTTTTAAAAAACAGGCATTGAACACATGAAAAAAAAAATTTACATTTAATATATTCAGTCGTACTTAAAGCACAGTAATGTTTGCCATAAATAAGTCAATAAATAATAACCTCACCTTCCTCTAACTAGCATCTTCTCCCCCTAACTAACGTCTCCCCCTTTTCCATGTAAATCTTGCGTCATTACATGCATGACGTGGATCAGTTTTATTAGTCTCATCATCTCGTTACACTATCAGTCCCAGCTACGGTACTGAATTGCTCTCCTCTTCGTTATGCTACAATGGCTACACTCGATTGTCCTCTAAATGGGGGTAAGGTAAGAGAGAGAGAGAGAGAGAGAGAGAGAGAGAGAGAGAGAAGGGTTACCATGCCTGAGGTGGGCGAGAAAAGGAAAGGAAGAAAAGAGGGATTCAGATCTCCGGGTATAAGACAAAATAACAGAAGGGATAGAAGAGAGGGTTAAAGGGTTTATCAGTTCAATGGAAAGACTAAGAGAGGAGTGAGATAAATGGGGATGATATCGACAGTAGGGAGCTAATGTACCTAGAGTGAGATAAATGAGGATGAGATCGACAGTAGGGAAATAATGTACCAAGGAGTGAGATAAATGAGGATGAGATCGACAGTAGGGAAATAATGTACCAAGGAGTGAGATAAATGGGGATGAGATCGACAGTAGGAAATAATGTTCCAAGCAGTCAGATAAATGTGTAAGTGATCGACAGTAGTGAAATAATGTACCAAGGAGTGAGATAAATGGGGATGAGATCGACAGTAGGGAAATAATGTACCAAGGAGTGAGATAAATGAGGATGAGATCGACAGTAGGGAAATAATGTACCAAGGAGTGAGATAAATGGGGAAGAGATCGACAGTAGGGAAATAATGTACCAAGGAGTGAGATAAATGGGGAAGAGATCGACAGTAGGGAAATAATGTACCAAGGAGTGAGATAAATGGGGATGAGATCGACAGTAGGGAAATAATGTACCAAGGAGTGAGATAAATGAGGATGAGATCGACAGTAGGGAAATAATGTACCAAGGAGTGAGATAAATGGGGATGAGATCGACAGTAGGGAAATAATGTACCAAGGAGTGAGATAAATGGGGAAGAGATCGACAGTAGGGAAATAATGTACCAAGGAGTGAGATAAATGGGGAAGAGATCGACAGTAGGGAAATAATGTACCAAGGAGTGAGATAAATGGGAAAGAGATCGACAGTAGGGAAATAATGTACCAAGGAGTGAGATAAATGGGAAAGAGATCGACAGTAGGGAAATAATGTACCTAGAGTGAGATAAATGGGGAAGAGATCGACAGTAGGGAAATAATGTACCAAGGAGTGAGATAAATGGGGAACAGATCGACAGTAGTGAAATAATGTACCAAGGAGTGAGATAAATGGGGAAGAGATCGACAGTAGGGAAATAATGTACCAAGGAGTGAGATAAATGGGGAAGAGATCGACAGTAGGGAAATAATGTACCAAGGAGTGAGATAAATGGGGATGAGATCGACAGTAGGGAAATAATGTACCAAGGAGTGAGATAAATGGGGATCCGATCGACAGTAGGGAAATAATGCACCAAGGAGTGAGATAAATGGGGATGAGATCGATAGTAGGGAAATAATGTACCAAGGAGTGAGATAAATGGGGATCCGATCGACAGTAGGGAAATAATGCACCAAGGAGTGAGATAAATGGGGATGAGATCGATAGTAGGGAAATAATGTACCAAGGAGTGAGATAAATGGGGAAGAGATCGATAGTAGGGAAATAATGTACCAAGGAGTGAGATAAATGGGGATCCGATCGACAGTAGGGAAATAATGTACCAAGGAGTGAGATAAATGGGGAAGAGATCGACAGTAGGGAAATAATGTACCAAGGAGTGAGATAAATGGGGATGAGATCGACAGTAGGGAAATAATGTACCAAGGAGTGAGATAAATGGGGAAGAGATCGACAGTAGGGAAATAATGTACCAAGGAGTGAGATAAATGGGGAAGAGATCGACAGTAGGGAAATAATGTACCTAGAGTGAGATAAATGGGGATGAGATCGACAGTAGGGAAATAATGTACCAAGGAGTGCGATAAATGGGGAAGAGAACGACAGTAGGGAAATAATGTACCTAGAGTGAGATAAATGGGGATGAGATCGACAGTAGGGAAATAATGTACCAAGGAGTGAGATAAATGGGGAAGAGATCGACAGTAGGGAAATAATGTACCAAGGAGTGAGATAAATGGGGAAGAGATCGACAGTAGGGAAATAATGCACCAAGGAGTGAGATAAATGGGGAAGAGATCGACAGTAGAGAAATAATGTACCAAGGAGTGAGATAAATGGGGAAGAGATCGACAGTAGGGAAATAATGCACCAAGGAGTGAGATAAATGGGGAAGAGATCGACAGTAGGGAAATAATGCACCAAGGAGTGAGATAAATGGGGATGAGATCGACAGTAGAGAAATAATGTACCAAGGAGTGAGATAAATGGGGAAGAGATCGACAGTAGGGAAATAATGTACCTGGAAAGAGAAGGAGAGAAGGAAGAGCTCTCAGTGTGACAGGTAGACAGAAATAAACGTGAAGATGTAGAAAAAAAACCCAGGACAAACAGACGGGCAGCTAGACAGTTACATAGTAAGTCAAATAGCATGTGAAGACAGGCTGAATTTAACCCCTAAGGTATCGTCCCAAGACTGGGCAGATGCTCAAATTGGACAGGCTCGGGGCAGACAGATCCGGCAGGGATATCCCGGTGTCCCACGAGAGATATCTTGAGTGTTTGATGTCTCTGTTTACGAAGAAAGCATACAGGAGCTTCCGGATACTTCTTTTTTTTCGTCCTTGTTGCTGTTCGTTTATCGCCTCTTGATTCTGCCTCTGGACCTGATCCACGGTTGTGTCCTGATCCTGATCATTAGTACTAGTTTGCCCTTGTCCCTGCATACCATCTTGCATCTGTTCCTGCATCTGGTCCTGATCCTGTACTTGGCCTTGTTCTTGGTCCTGCGTCTGGTCACCGCCCTGGGTTTCCACAGTGACGGCGTTGGAAGTGTCGATGGTGATGATGTTTGTTATGTTGGGAGCGGCGCTCCTGTTGTGATCGTCAATGATGTTTGGGCAGAAGGTAGAGACACTTACGAAGAAGAGGAACTGGAGCAGGAGGGCAATGCCAACCACAGACAGAGCGGCATAGACACCGAGACACAGACTACTGCTGTGCGCCTTGCCGTAGATCTCAATGCAGGTCTTGTCCTTATCGTACCCCGAGTAGTCGTAAGCCGTGCCTGGCCTGTAGTCCATGGTGTCGTATAGACGGTTCTCGTAAGTTCTGTGCGGGGAGGAGAAAGAGTGGTGCAGTGAGTGGGCGTGGTGGTCGAGACTGTTGTGAGATGGATGTCGTTTGTTGATGTAATATTTTGGAATGGTAGTTATTATCATATTACGACCGTTTTAAGAATAGTATTGGAGTTATTGCTTTGGGTATTACACTTGTTCTGCTACTACTGATTTTCATAATGTCAAGCAAGACAAGAGCAATAACAGCACGGACATTTTAACGAAAGTTTAATTTTACTCCTCTCTGCATCTGTCTCTGTCTTTCACTGTGCCAATCTGTCTCTCTGTCTCCGTCTGTCATCCTGTTTTTCTTCACGTTTATCTGTCCTTGGTTTAGTGGTTACTGTTCCTAACTACGAATTCGCTGGCCCGGGTTCGAATTCCTGCCCGGGCAGTCGTCATACAGCTCACCCAAGTGTTCATCCTCCCTTTCTGGCTAGTCGAGAAAATGATACCTTTGCAAACCTGGGGAAGGGAAATGTAATTCGTGTGTTGCACTTGCCCTGTAGCTATAGCGTATGGCCCCAGACTTTACTTTTACAGCCACCATCGCCAATATACCAAAATTTATGGAAAAGTCACCTTTATTTAATCTTACTGCCCTCACTTCCTCGTTTCCTTACCATCACCTCCTCCCCTTTTTTCTCCTTGTCGTCTACCTCCTCCTCCTCCCCCTCCTAGAAAGTACAGTCATTCAGTTGAAGCAAGACAGTACAGTACAGACATCGGTAGGAATTTCTTTTTGGGAACCGAGTCATCCGTTATTGGAGCAATCTTTATGCAAAAGTAGTTTATGTGTAAACGATCAACTTAAAAAAATGTATTGACAGTTACTTAATTAGTTGTGTCGCTAAAGCAAATGATTTTTTTCTGTTCCGTATGTCACTGACGTCTCTGACGATCTTAGAAATGACTCAAGCAGGCAGCTTCGTTATAAGAACACTAAGCAGGTTTTTGTTATCTGCACTTCAATATGTCCTCCTCCTCCTCCTCCTCCTCCTCTTCTTCTCCCCCTCTCACCTGGCCTGGGGCAGCTCCTCCCCAAACTGGCTGAACAAAAACTCTACAATGTCGTCAAAAACGGCTGAGGCGAGGCTGTCCACCATTCCTCCCAGCAGGTGGGCGTGGCGTGCGTATGGCTTGGCGTGGGTGTTGGTGTTGTGGGCGCGGGTGTCCGGGAAGGCGTGGTGCAGAGAGCCTGTTTTGGGCGCCGGGCTGGCCCTCCCAGTGTCCCCCATCACCACCAACAGCGCTACCACCGAGGCTGTTGCCAGCGATGCCGATGCCTGCAAAGAGATTATGTGTTGATCATGTTTGGCTATCGTTGCGTTGGCTTTATAACGGTTATATTAACCTTCCTGGACACGCACAGCTATGGCATATGCCCTCATCTTCCTTTTACCGTATTAATAAAACTACTGGAGCTGTTACCACATCACTGACGATTTTTAGCACCACACACAAGTTACATTAGCACTCCTCCCATGAGTTTTCTAATACACCACTAACCTGTTGCACTATGGAATAACTTGACAGTAGCCCTAGTGATTTACACCACCACAAGCTTGTTACGTTACCACTTTTGCATCTGTGCGTCCCACGGGGCCATAAACTGATCCATTCTAACTAGCCCCACTAGACTCCTTCCAGTGACGCGTAACTCACACTAACACCACCACTACCTCCATCATCACTGATCGCTCTACATCATCACTTACTAAGCAGTCCAGCAACACCATCCCCACAACCTCCATCACCACAATGTACTCACCATGATATCGTTGTTAACAGTCAGCAAGCAGATAGACCAACAGACTTTTTATAAATCCATCAAGGAGATGTAGAAGCTTGTTTATAGGCACGCCATGCACACACGGAGACACCTACACCAATGTGTGTGGACAGAATATATACGTGCTTGGAAGTTTGTATGAATGTAATTGTGTGTTCTTTGTAGACTATGTAGAATATGTGTGCGTATGTATTGGTGTGTGATTGTCTGAATGGAATTTTGAGTGTTCGTGTTGTTTGAAGATATTGTGGAGGGAGTGTGCGCGAGTGAGTTGTCTTGCCGGAGTGCGTAACGGTTGTGAGAACGAAACGCGCGGCGACTCCTTTATCTATTGCCACCCACATGGAAATTGTTTGAGGGGTGGTGGTTGGGGAGGGGGGGTGGGCGGTGAGAAGGGTGTGGGGAGGGGTTAGATCAGCGGGTCTGTGGAGGCAGATGTAGGAGTCTTGCGTGGGAGCCAAGTGCTGTGAATCACCTTGGGGAGTGCTGCGTTAGGAGTACGAGAACAGTTGATGGAGGCGAACAGAAGCAGTCTTTATTATCATTGTCTTCATCATCTTCATCGTCCCATGCGTCATATTACCATCATAATCATTATCATTTTACTTACCTTTAGCGTATTATGACTCCGTAAGAAGTCATGAAAGGAAAAGGAAGCCAGAAAAGATCGACTTGAGTCTGAAGACAAATAAGCGCTCAGTGACTATATTACCCCAGTTCCTCACAACATCGTGAGACCGCAAGGAGTCAGGAAAGGAAAAGGGAGTCGGTAAAGATCAACACGAGACTGAAGATAAATTGGCGCTCAGTGACTTGCAACGCAGCGCCGATTCCTTCCCTTATTCCGCATCTTCACGTTGGATATATGGTCTCAATTCTTCACAAAATTGTGACTTCAACTGTACATTATCCACCACAACACCAACATGATAGGCAGACAGCGGCGTTCTTTTGTTACAAAGCGACGGCAGCCTGATTGTAGCTTTTCACAGCCAACCAAGTTGACGGGAATATAGTTTTTGATCGGTTTAATGTTTGATTGAAAAAATAACATGGAATATTCATGCTTTCAGGGATTGAAAGTGGTGTAGTGAATTTTCACGTGTGTGTGTGTGTGTGTGTGTGTGTGTGTGTGTGTGTGTGTGTGACGAGGACTGATGAATAACTGACAGGAGCTCCCTGCCAACCAGTGTGTTTAAGGCTAGGCAATGCCACTTTTCTAAGACCTGTGCTGCTACTTAACTTTCCACTTCCCGGAGTGTTTAGTCAAGGGTGACTTATTTGCATTTTGGAACTGGCGGGTAACCTTTTGGTGATCCTTTTCCGGCTCACAGCTAGTGAAGACTCAGGTGTCAAGAAAACTAAGCTATGGATATATCCTTTTGATAACTAGGCCGGAAATTATATTGAAGGTGTCTCCAAAGGTTTATTGGCTCATCACAGCCATTTCATAAAATATATGATATTGCATAAAACATAAGTGTCAAGTGAAGCCATGTTTGCAAGTGTCTGTGCGAGTTAGTAAAAAGAATCACGAAAATTTATTGCTACGTTGGAGAGCTCCAAGAATCCCTACTCCTTGAATTTTTTGCTCAATATTTGTATTAAAAGTCGTTAAGTTATTTATTTGTTCAAGTTTGGAGACGTACTGAGTGGAGGCTGATAGAATAGTCAAGAGCTTATACAAGGATACAAACATGAAGAGTTTAACAAACTCAATTTAGTTTTAGGAAAAATAAGTAAGGAGAAAATGAAAATAAAATGGATGTTGAAAAGAAACCACACTCGAAAAAGAAACCAACGCAAAGAAAAAGCGAAATGTGTAGGTAGAAGAAAACGCAGAAAATCTGAGCCTAACAAGGCAGGTAAGGTCAGCATATCTAGCGAAATAACGGTTGTGTTTGTGTGAGTGAGGCATACATATGTTAAGAAAGAACATGCATGACTTGACTTCCTTCAAGAAGAGTATATCAAGACACCTTTCCACCCGAAATTGACCTCTCTTTTGGCCATTACTTTTGCCTATTGTGGGAGCGGTGAGTAGCGGGCTTTTTTTCTACACTTTTTGTTGTAAAAAAAAAGAAATCAAGTCCGGAAAACACACCTTAAGATACAAAGAATATTTTGAAAGGAAAGAAAACAACGAGGGGAAGGAAAAGAGACACGGAGAACGAGAACTAATAAAAACACAATTGAAAGTAACATTCCATAGAGTAAATATATACTACATAATTATATACCGACAAAATAAGAGTATTTAGTGCCACTCATACCCACACCTTTGTTATGTTCATCATGTCAAATACACTGTGATATTATAATTTTGATTGTTCAACATATACGAGTGTGTGTGTGTGTGTGTGTGTGTGTGTGTGTCTCGTTATTGAGAGAGAGAGAGAGAGAGAGAGAGAGAGAGAGAGAGAGAGAGAGAGAGAGAGAGAGAGATCGGAGTGAAAAGGAAATGATTATGAGAAAAAGAAAGAAAATATGTAGAAGTCCAAAAAGTAACATGGGAAGTAGGTAACGAAATTTATAGGTTACAAGATAAACAAAAATAAAACTAAAACAAACTAGTAAAAAGAGTTAAGTAAAAGCTCAACAAAACAGGTAACCGGAAGCCAGGTGTAAATTGTAAGCATCCGGTGAGGTGTCTTCTGGAACTTACCTGGCAAGAGTCTAATTAGGTGACTGCACAGATTTGCTCCTTGGCTTCCCTTGTGTGTTTTGGGGTGATCGGAGAGACGTGTGTGTGACGGGCAGATGTGCTATTATTAGTTTTTTACAGCAAATGAAGCAGCTAAGGGCAAAAACAAAATAAACCAAAAGACCGCTAAGCACTGCTCCTATTAAAGCGAATAAAATCGTGTGGTCAGAAGAGTGAGGGGGGGGGGGGGGATAATATAAAAAAAACGACGCTTATTACCTATTTGCACATTGTAATTCCATGGTAAATGACTGTGTGTGTGTGTGTGTGTGTGTGTGTGTGTGTGTGTGTGTGTGTGTGTGTGTGTGTGCGCTTCATTAATCACTGCTCTAATCATCCCATCTTGTTGACTTTCGCTTCATTTGTCATGACGCTGAACTGGACTCGCGAAGGTAAGATTAATCGCTCCTCGTGTACCTGTAACTTCACTGTGAGCGTGTGAAAAAATA
>NC_066565.1:6343913-6401413 GCF_024679095.1 Eriocheir sinensis
CATCGCGACGGAATTTAAGAGGTAGAAGACTATCAGTAGGAGGAGGAGAGCTGATGAGACGAAGAGCCTTAGACTCCACTCTGTCCAGAAGAGCTGTGTGAGTGGAGCCCCCCACACGTGAGATGCATACTCCATACGAGGGCGGACAAGGCCCCTGTATATGGATAGCAACTGCGCGGGGGAGAAGAACTGGCGGAGACGATACAGAACCCCCTACCTCGGGGAAGCTGATTTAGCGAGAGAGGAGATGTGAAGTTTCCAGTTGAGATTTTGAGTTAAGGATAGACCGAGGATGTTTAGTGTTGAAGATGGTGATAGCTGAGTGTTGTCGAAGAATAGGGGATAGGTGTTTGGAAGATTGTGTCGAGTTGATAGGTGGAGAAATTGAGTTTTTGAGGCATTGAAGGACACAAGGTTCCTTCTGCCCCAATCGGAAATGATAGCAAGGTCTGAGGTTAAGCGTTCTGCAGCCTCCAGTCTGGAGTCGTGTACTTCCTGTTGAGAGGGTCTTCTATTGAAAGAAGTTGAATAATGCAGAGTGGAGTCGTCGGCGTATGAGTGGACAGGACAGTTTGTTATGGAAAGAAGATCATTGATGAATAACAGGAAGAGAGTGGGTGATAGGACAGAGCCCTGTGGAACACCACTGTTGATAGGTTTAGGGGAAGAACAGTGACCGTCTACCACCGCAGAGATAGAACGGCCGGAAAGGAAACAGGAGATAAAGGAACAGAGAGAGGGATAGACTCCGAAAGAGGGCAGTTTAGAAAGCAAAGACTTGTGCCAGACTCTATCGAAGGCTTTCGATGTGTCTAGCGCAACAGAGAAAGTTTCACCGAAACGGCTAAGAGAGGATGACCAAGAGTCAGTTAAGAGAGCAAGAAGATCGCCAGCAGAACGCCCCTTGCGGAACCCATACTGGCGATCAGATAGAAGGTTAGAAGTGGAAAGGTGCTTTTGAATCTTCCGGTTAAGGATTGATTCAAAAGCTTTAGATAGACAGGAAAGTAAAGCTATAGGGCGGTAGTTTGAAGGATTGGAACGGTCACCCTTCTTAGGCACAGGCTGTACAAAGGCATACTTCCAGCAGGAAGGAAAGGTAGATGTTGATAGGCAGAGACGAAAGAGTTTGACCAGGCAGGGTGACAGCACGGAAGCACAGTTTTTAAGGACAATAGGAGGCACTCCATCAGGTCCATAAGCCTTCTGAGAGTTGAGGCCAGAGAGGGCATAGAAAACATCATTTGGAAGAATCTTAATAACAGTCATAAAGGAATCAGAGGGGGGATGAGTAGGAGGAATATGCCCAGAATCGTCCAAGGTGGAGATCCTACAGAAAGTTTGAGCGAAGAGCTCAGCCTTAGAGACAGATGAGACGGCAGTGCTGCCGTCAGGGTTAAGGAGAGGAGGGAAAGAGGAAGAAGTGAAATTGAGGGAGATAATTTTGGCTAGATGCCAGAAGTCACGGGAAGAATTAGAAGAAGCAAGGTGTTGACATTTTCTATTGATAAAAGAAGTTTTGGTAAGTCGGAGAATAGATTTGGCTCTATTTATACATATATATATATATATAATTATATATATATATATATATATATATATATATATATATATATATATATATATATATATATATATATATATATATATATATATATATATATATATATATATATATATATATATATATATATATATATATATATATATATATATATATATATATATATATATATATACGTTGAATGTATGTATGCATTGTATGTATGTATGAATGTATGTATTGTATTTTGACGTGCCAATATAATAATGTTTGCGTCAGTTGTATGCATGTATGTACGGCCAGCACATCCGTCTGTCGGCCAACTCCTCGTGGTGGGGGCCTAACAGACGCCCCCCTCCCTCACACCTGGCCTGCCTCTCCTTCCGCCCCGCATCTAATGGCTGTGTGTTTTGCTGCTCCTGACGTGATGCTGTTATGCTCGCGTACAGTTACTCGCTTATTCTTGTTTGTATCAATCTTATTTTTTATCGCCTCCTCTATTCGCTTGATGTCATTATTTTTTTTTTTTTATCGCTTCCTACTCTATTCGTTTGATGGCATTGTTACTTTTTTTTTTTTATCCTGTATTCGCTTGATGTCGTTATTAATATTTTTATCTCCTCTACTTATTTGATGTTATTATATTTTTCGCCTTCTCTATTCGTTTGATGTAATTTTTTTTGTCTGCCAGTGGATTATTTGTTGTTTTACTTTATTGCATACTTTTCATTAATTTCTTAATTTGTAACATATAGTTAATTATTACTTTTATTTAGGTTTATTTTTGTACCTGGAAAACGTGTTGCCTTTGCCTTGCTCTAGCGGCAGTAAGGGCTGTGCGTGGCGTCGGTGGTGTACTAACGTGTGTTTGTGGTCCGGCCTGTTCCGTGTCGCCCACCGCCTCATGCCGCCGCTCACTTCGCCACCGTAGGTGGCCCTCAGCTCGCGGCCCCTTAACGACTCACGCTATGTGGTCTACGCCAAGTGTTGGAGGGACAACGTACACCACGCCCACACACCCGCTGCCTGGCTCACTCTTTTCCCGGATCTACTGTTCTACACACACACATTCGTACTACTACTAATAATGATAATAACAATAGCTAAACAAAAAGTATAGTGGAAGGCGGGGATTACCACCACCATTTCTTTCATAGTATTCAGTCTAAGGTATTCCGAGCAACGCCAACTAAATATCACTCCCACAAAAGAAAAAACAACAACTATATGAGGCCTGATTCCTTCTTGTTCCTCCAAACGAAATGGCCAGTAAAGAGGACGGCCGCGATCACCACCATCACAACAAGCAGAAAACGGGATCTTCCAGCACGATCATTAGATTTAACCATATATATATATCAAAAGAAAACACTGACTTAGAAGATTTATACATCAGGAAAAAATCTTGAAACTGCTTCCTTTCACACAAAAATGAATGCGTCGGAGCCTCTCTTATCCAATCATAAATGCAATCACCACCTCCACCACCACCATTACCACAACTACCACTACGTTTACCGCCACTGCCAGCACGATTACCGGCACCACCGCCAGTGTTACATCCACCATCACCACTATTACCGCCACCACCGCCACCGACATCTGTTTTCAAAAAGTCCCCCGCCAGCCAGTTGTTTTTCGAGGCTTGGCCACCATATTTACGGAAAGAATGTTTAGAAATTCAGTAGTGATGCGCGGCTGTGGAGTCTGTATGCTCTGGTGCTGGTCCCCGGCATATGTCAGGGCCCACCTTCCCAGTGCCGCTAGCTGATACAAACTGTGGAACTGTAGAGGCTAGAGCTTTGCCGATACCACGATGTTGGTCGATACCGATATCGATACTCACTTCTCAGCCGATACCGATACCGATATTCCTTTACTAATAAATGGATTTTATTTTGCCAATACCGATACTGATACTTTTCTGTTTGATTACATATCTGTAAGCTTATAGAAATATAGATGATAAGATATTAATACGATAATGTTACATGTAATAATGTCATAAATTAATAATCATTTGTGTTAATCCGTGTCATGAAACATTTTTGTCTTCAGTCCCATAATAAGTAAGCCAGAAAAGTATCGAGGTATCGGCCACATTTTCACCTTGCCGATACCGACATCACAAATAAAGGCGATACTGCCGATACCGATACCAATACTATCGGCACATCTCTAGTTGAGGCCTTATAGATACGAGGTTCCGCCCTAGAATGGGGTCGACCGTGATGACTCCCTAATGACATAAAGGGTTTCAACGAATATAGCGAATAAGATGGCACACATACAACTCACCAGATAAAACATTACCATCCTTGTGTTTAAGAACAAAAGAACGAAAGGAGTCTGCTAGAGACCAGTCGACGTACATAGGGCAGCGTCTGTAGAGTTAATAGCACCTATCGGTTTCTATCCTTCCTATCCATAATTTTATCTAACAGTTCTTTGAATGCATTATATCATATGGACACCGAACACATTTTTTTAAATAGTAATTCTAAAGTAAAGACGCTATCCATATTTTTCCTAACTAAAGACACTATCCTAATATTTCCAAAACTACTTAATCTATCGTAATCTTTAAAAATCTACAGACGCTATCCTAATCCGAAGAAAACTGTTGGCACTCTTAATTTTTACATAACTTAATATGCTACCCTCATCTTTACAAAACAAGAGAAGCTTTCTTTATCTCTACAAAAAAAAGTTATCCTTATATTTACAAAGCGGTAGACGTTATCCCAATCTTTCAAAAGCTATAGATGCTATCCTTTTTTTATTTTACAAAATTAGAGGCTATCATAATTTTTACAAAAATAAAGAAATTATCCATTTTTCTATAAAACAAAGGACGCTATCCTGATAAAAAACTATAAAGACGTTATCTTAATCTTTACACAAATATAGACGTGATCCTAATCTTTACACAACTAAAAATGTCATTCTAATCTTTACATTATTATAGACGTCGTCCTAATCTTTACAAATTTAGTAAAACTATCTTAATTTTTACAAAATTACAGATGCTGTTCTGATCTTTGCAATATTATAGACGTCATCCCTATCTTTACAAAATTATAGACGCGATCCTACTTTTTGCCAAACTATAGATACTGTTCCAATCTTTACAATGATATAGACGTTATCCAATTCTTTACAAAATTATAGACCCTATCCTAATCTTTGCAAAACTAGACAACCGAATCTCTACACAACGATAGACGCTATGGGTGAAATAAAGAAAGCTTTGAATGGAATGTGCTCGGGTAACCCAGAGGTTTAGGGGAACTTTGAAAAAATGGCACCACTATAATCGTTCAGTTCATCACCAAGATCGTAACAAACACAATACATGCAATAAACGACCCAGGAACTCTTGAGGATGAAATTTGGTTCTGAAGATGGATATGATGGAAATCAATCAATCAGTCAATCAATGGGGGCATACGCCGGGGGGCGCGTCGCATCACCCACCCTACGACGCTAAACCCGGGGTCTCTCCGGGCGAGTCTCCATGCAGGCCCCCTTCCCAACCCGAGTACCTCCCGGCAGGATCTATCGACTTGCTCAAGCCACGAACTCCGTGGGCGTCCCCTTGGCCTCCTCCACTCAGGATTGTCTCTTACAGAGACAACCCGATGAGCAGGTTCCGGAAAACGTGCCACGTTCCCATATAGCCGGAGTTGGCGTTGACGGACTATGTTGGTAATAGATGTCGAATCAGTCTCATGGAGTAGTCGCCGGTTTGACACAAAGTCATTCCAGCGATATCCCATGATTCTGGGTAGACATTTATTACCAAAGGCATCAATCCGCCTCTCCAAGTCTCCATTTAGTGTCCACGTCTCACAACCATAAAGTAAGACAGGGAGCACAAGGGACTTGAAGATCCGGATCTTTGTCCTTCTGCACAGGTATCGACAACGCCATATACTCGTGTTGAGCGAGTCCATAACACCATGGGCCAGACCAATCCGTCTCAATCCGCCAGACTCACCGTTTTTATGAACTACGCTACCAAGATACGTGAAACTTTCTGATATCTCAACGTCCTCGCCACACGCATGAACAGACTGTACTGTGTCATCCAGCAAGCCTCCAAACACCTGTACCCTGGTCTTGGCCCAGGAGACCTGGAGTCCCAAGGGCTTCGCCTCCTCATGCAGTGCCTCGAGAGCCACCACCAAGACCTCCTGTGACTCCGCCAGGATTACTGCATCATCAGCAAAAACAAGGTCAGTGACCCTGGTATTGCCAATGGATGCTCCGCAACGACTCTGGTCCACAACTCTGCCTAGTACCCAGTCCATACAAGTGTTGAAAAGCGATGGGGCAAGGACACAGCCCTGCCTCACTTCCGCATTCACGGGAAAGAAGCTGGACAAGCCCCCCACACACTTGACAGCACTCTCTGTCCCAGCATACAGGCTAGTCAGCAAACAAATAGTCCTCGCTGGAATCCCACAGAGTCGCAGAAGATTCCATAGTGCCTCACGATGCACTGAATCAAACGCCTTCTTGAGGTCGACACAGGCTGCAAGCATCCCCTGTCGAGACTCACGTCGGCGCTCCACCAGTACGCGAAGCGCTAGGATACGGTCAGTTGTTGACTTGCCAGGCGTGAACCCGGACTCTTCAGGTCTCTGCAGCTTCAGCAGCTGGCTGCGAATTCGCATCAGCAATAGGTGGGCAAGCACCTTGCCTGGCACATTGAGCAGTGTAATACCACGGTAGTTGCTGCAGTCTTGGCGGTCCCCTTTCCCTTTCCAGATAGGGACGACCAACCCCCTCTTCCAGTCAGGAAGAATGGTACCGGACTGCCATACGGCAGTCAAGACTGCATGCAACCCGTGGATCATGGCTTCACCTCCAGCTCTGAGCAGCTCCGCGCTGATGTTACAGGTACCAGGTGCCTTCCTACCCCTCAACTTGGCCACAACCTCTCTGACCTCGCCCAGAGAGGGTGGGCTTTCGTCAATGGGTGGGTCAGCATCCACCACCTGCAACCCAACAACTGGAAGCTGCCTACGTGGAGGGTCCACCATGTACAGCTGCTCAAAGTACTCAGCCCAACGAGCCCTCTGCCCATCCATGTCCGACACGAGGCAGCCGTCAGCTGTTCGGATAGCGCTCACCTGAGAGAGAGACTTAGAGCGGAGCTTCTTCAGGGCTTGGTGGGCAGGTCGGAGGTCATTCGCATTTAAATGGCCCTCGACCTCATCGGTGAGACCCCTGACATACCTCTCCTTATCTCTCCTCAGGAGAGCTCTAGTCCTACGAAACAGAGCCTTGTATTGGTCCCGGTTCTCAGCAAGTCTGGCAGCACGACTCTCATCGATATTCTCCAGCGTCTCCACCGAGGCAAAGCCACTCCTAGATCTCGGGTGCTCTCCAATGCACTCCTTGACAGCTTGCAGAGTCTCGCGTTTGAAGGTATTCCACAGCTCTACAGGGTCCCCCAGGGTGCCGAGCACTTCGAACCGATTTGAGACTGTCACTGCATACTCCTGAGCACATGCCAGGTCCTTCAGCCTCTCGAGATGGAACACAGTAGTGTTGCATCTCGAGATTCTTCTTGACCTGACATAAAGCTTGAGTGTTGCAACAACAAGCCTATGATCAGTTGCAAAGAACTCAGCACTCCGGTAAACCCTGCAATTCTCAAGGATCCTCCAACGAGTACTTACGAGAATGTGGTCAATCTCCTTAGCTACCCCTCCGGCGTCGCTATACCAAGTCCAAATACCAAATAGGTAATGTTTAATAATCCGTGTGAAGAACAGTAGATGGCTATTGAGAATAAAACACTTGAGAGAGCAGAGGAATATACATATATAGGACAAACAATTGGTGCAAACTCAGCCGACAAAAAAACCAAAAAAAAAAAAAAAATTAGGATGGCACGCCTTTTGAAAGCATAGTTATGTCGAGCATAGAAACCTGCTAATCAACCTGAAGAAAATCGTCTACAATGAGTGTGTCTTGACAGCCTTAGCATATGGTCCAGAAACTTGGCGCCTCACAAAAGACTTAAAGATAAAGTTAATAAGGGAACAGAGATGGAGAGAAAAATGCTGTTTATAATCGAAAGCGAGCTTCACGGATTGGGCAACAGATTAAGGTTGAAAACACTTTAATGATTAAGAATAAGAAATGGACTAGGGCTGGTCATATTATGCGTAGATTTGATAACAGATAGTCAACCAAAGTATCAGTGACAACCCAAGGATCGTAGATGTCGGGGCAGACAGACTATCAGGTGGAGAGGTGAAGTAAGGATATGTTTCAGAGCAAGATGGCGTAAACACCAGACAGAGAAAGGTTGATAACGTTGGGAAAGTCTTGTGTCTTGCATTGGACTAGAAATGACTGAAGGTGATGACGATTGAATTGACGAACTAGATAGACAATGAAAGACAATGAATGTGTGTCACTGGAAACGTTGATGGTTTAAAAGTGCGAGGATTGAAAGAACGACTCTGTGTGGTTGTGTATGTATAAGTATGTGTGTGTGTGTGTGTGTGTGTGTGTGTGTGTGTGTGTGTGTGTGTGTGTGTGTGTGTGTGTTTCCAGATTTATGGCGGATAATTATGTATTGATGATGTTGGCGGGACAAATGACGATGAAGGAGGAGAATGGGGAGGCAAGGTTGGAGGCGGAGACGGAAGAAGAAGAGCATTATATGGTGTTATGATAGAAAAAAATGAGTGACGAGATGGGCCTTTTAAAAAATGACTGTGATTTGTTGTAAATGTGTATGTTTATGGTTCTGTGTGTGTGTGTGTGTGTGTGTGTGTGTGTGTGTGTGTGTGTTTAATAGATACTCTATATGCATTTTTTCTTCCGTTTCTGCCCTCTCTCCCACCCCGTTTCTCTCTCTCTCTCTCTCTCTCTCTCTCTCTCTCTCTCTCTCTCTCTCTCTCTCTCTCTCTCTCTCTCTCTCTCTCTCTCTCTCTCTCTCTCTTTTTTTTTGTGTGTGTGTAACTATCACTACTTGAAAGATAATAATTAGCAACAAGAGAGAGAGAGAGAGAGAGAGAGAGAGAGAGAGAGAGAGAGAGAGAGAGAGAGAGAGTTTTACAAAGATTTACATTCCAAAAATTTGCATTTCTACAGTAGTTAATATTGAATTGAAGGAGTGTCGTTCCACCTTGTTTTTAAAGGAGTCAGTGTTGTTACACTGTGAGCTTATTAAATTAATTAGTTGTCAAAATCGAGTCAAATCTCAAATTCTCACAGCAATGCATCGATGCAGCAAATAAAGCCAACAGAATGCTCATTAAAGGAAACATTTTATTAAAAAAAATAAAGAAGTAATACTTCCACTCTACAATAGTTTAGTCAGACCCCACTTGGAATATGCGGTACAGTTTTGGTCTCCCCACCATGCAAAGGACATTGCAGAATTAGAAGTTATTCAACGTCAGGCAACAAAAATAATCCCACCCTTGCGCAACAAACCTTACGACGAGATGCCTCAACCCTTGACATGTTCTCTCTTGATTAACGTCGCCTGCGAGGAAAATTGATCGAATGTTTTAAAATACTAAATGGCTTTACGAATGTGGGCAAATCAAAAGTGTTTATGATCGATGACATTGCGATTGAGAAATTATTGCACAAAACTTAAATGGAAACAAGTAAATTCAGACTGCAACAATTTTTTCTTCACCAACGCTGTAGTGCGAGAATGGAATAAGCTCACAGTGTAACAACATTGACTCCTTTAAAAACAAGATCGAACGACACTCCCTTCAATTCAATATTAACTACAGTAGAAATGCAAATTTCTGGAGCTGTCTCATTACTGTTGAATCACTGAGATTTAAGGACAGATCACCAAGTCGGGGCTTTGGGGTCTGTGTGGTCTGAATTTCTATGTAAATCTTTGTAAAACTCTCTCTCTCTTTAATTATTATCTTTCAAGTAATATATATATATATATATATATATATATATATATATATATATATATATATATATATATATATATATATATATATATATATATATATATATATATATATATATATATATATATATATATATATATATATATATATATATATATATATAGAGAGAGAGAGAGAGAGAGAGATTTACATAGATTTACATAGAAAATCAGACCACACAGACCCCATGGTCCAAACTAGGTGGTCTGTCCTTAAACCTAAGTGATTTTACATTAATCAGATGGCTCCAAAACCTTGCTTTTCTACTCTAGTTAATATTAAGTTCAAGGAAGTGACGGTCGAGCTTGTTTTTAAAGGAGTCAATCGTGTTACACTGGACCACTGATGGTGGGAGCTTATTCCATTCTCGCACTACAACGTTGGTGAAGAAAAATTTGGTGCAGTCTGAATTTACTTGTCTACATTTGAGTTTTGTGCCATTGTTCCTCGTTCGCAAAGTGTCATCGATCATAAACAATTTTGTTCTGTCTACATTCGTGAAACCATTAAGTATTTTAAAACATTCGATCAGTTTTCCTCGGAGGCGACGTTTTTCAAGAGAGAACATGTTAAGGGTGGAAAGCCTTTCTTCGTAGGATTTGTTGCGCAAGGAAGGGATCATTTTTGTTGCTCGACGCTGAACACCTTCTAGTTTAGCAATGTCCTTTGCATGGTGGGGAGACCAAAACTGTACCGCATATTCCAAGTGGGGTCTGACTAAACTATTGTAGAGCGGAAGTATTACATTTTTTTTTTTTAATAAAAAGTTTCTTTTAATGAAGCCCAACATTCTGTTCGCTTTATTTGCTGCATCGATGCACTGATGTGAGAATTTGAGGTTTGAAGCGATTTTAATCCCCATGACGCGATTTTAATCCCCAGAGAGAGAGAGAGAGAGAGAGAGAGAGAGAATATAAAAGGACAAGCCTATCAAAGATTCTCATGTCCTCGCTGTCCGTCTCCTCTTTGTCTGAACCAACAGCAGTGAGTTTTTCAGCATGCTCCCTCCCATGCGCATTTTTCCTACTCTCCGCACCAAAGTACATACGCGCGACATGCACACCGTTTCCTCGACTTTCCATTCCAAAATTGTAATGGTTTAAAGAAACAGAAACAGCATCGCCATCCCCATCTGAGGGGGGACCAGAAATGTTTTAAGGTCGGACCCGACTTCCGGTAACGACCCAAAAAGGTGTGTCGATGGCTCCTCAAACTTTCTCTTCGTCAACTTCCGCAACATTCGAAGTCTTCGCTCTAATTTCAAATCTAAGGAGCACCATCTCTCCTTTTCTAAACCGCAACTTCTCTTCCTTACCGAAACACCGATTTCTGAGGATACTGACAGTCATTTCTATTTTGTTTTCTTGTACTTTCTCAATCCTGCATCTCTGTTCAAAGCTGTGTGCGTCTATGTACGCAATGATATTACTTGATCTCGTGCCCACGACCTTTAGTGTTCATGATTTTCCAACGTCTCGCTAAGGGTCGTATTATACAACATTTCGTCGCCCAAGATCACCTATTTGACAAGGCTTTCGTAGGAGTGGGCACTTCCAGGAGTAGTTTTATGACCCTAGTGGTGGTTTGAACCTTCTTCCGCACACACACACACACACACACACACACACACACACACACACACACACACACACACACACACACACTTAGTATGATGAACACATAGCTATGATAAGAAGTGACAAGTGACAAAATACAGATTCTCTCTCTCTCTCTCCCGAAAACATTAGACTTTGCGCCCGAAAACATTAGACTTTATAATGATGCCAGGCGACGAGTAAAAAGACTAGTAGGTCAGGCAAAGCGTAGATATGAAGAAAATATTGCAGCCAACTGTAAAAATAATCCGAAATCTTTCTTCAGTTACATAAACAACAGAAAGGCGATCAAAAGTGGTATTGGACCTTTAACAAACAGCGACGGTGCACTAGTGACTGACAGCCAACACATTGCAAACCTCTTAAACAATTACTTTTCCTCGGTGTTTAATACTAACAGTCTTCCTCTCGCTACCACCAACACCGGTACTATTGTAAATCTCGAGCATGCATTGCCTAATTTTGAAATAACAACCGATGAAGTCCTTAAAGCTCTCAATTCACTTAAAACAAATAAAAGTCCTGGACCTGACAAAGTATATCCAACTCTGCTGAAAGAAACAAAGAGCGAAATACTCTCCTCCCTCACAACCGTATTCAATATGTCAGATTGGAAAAAGGCTAACGTGACACCGATTTTCAAGAAAGGAGATAAAAAAGTACCAGGTAATTACAGGCCCAATAGTCTAACTTCGGTTGTAGGTAAGCCACTTGAGGGCATAATTAGAGACAAAATTGTGAGTTACCTTGAAAGCCGCTCATTGATTGGGGACTCACAACATGGCTTCCGAAACAAAAGATCCTGCCTATCAAACCTATTAACCTTTTATAACGACCTCTTCACTGTTCACTGGACACTATCTTGATTTCCAGAAAGCGTTTGATAAAGTCCCGCATCATAAATTACTTTACAAATTAAAGGAAATAGGTATTGACGGTCAAGTAAACCAGTGGATCGCGAATTGGTTGAGCAACAGACAACAAAGAGTAGTGATTGACGGATTTAACTCAGAGTGGGCGCCTGTCACTAGTGGCGTCCCTCAGGGCTCGGTCCTTGGCCCAGTGCTCTTCATTATTTACACCAACGACGTGGATGTTGGACTCAATAACCGCATTAGTAAATTTGCAGACGACACAAAGATTGGTAACTCGGTTCTCACTGACGAAGACAGGCAAAGCCTCCAAGAGGATTTGCACAAAATTTCAGCTTGGTCGGATAGATGGGAGATGCCCTTTAACGTAGACAAGTGCCAGGTCCTTCAAGTTGGAACGAGGAATAAGAAGTTCGAATACGAAATGCGCGGCGTTAAACTCAAAAGCGTTCAATGCGTCAAAGACTTTTTTTTTTTTTTTTTCACAGCAAAGGAGACAGCTCAAGGGCACAAAAAAAGTAAACATTAACAAAAAAAAAAAAAAAAAAAAAAAGCCCGCCACTCGCTGCTCCTAAAAAGAATCCAAAGAGGTGGCCGAAAGATAGGTCAGTTTCGGGAGGAGAGGTGTCCTGATACCCTCCTCTTGAAAGAATTCAAGTCGTAGGCAGGAGGAAATACAGATGAAGGAAGATTGTTCCAGAGTTTACCAGCGTGAGGGATGAAAGAGTGAAGATGCTGGTTAACCCTTGCATAAGGGGTTTGGACAGTATAGGGATGAGCATGAGTAGAAAGTCGAGTGCAGCGGGGCCGCGGGAGGGGGGGAGGCATGCAGTTAGCAAGTTCAGAAGAGCAGTCAGCGTGGAAATATCGATAGAAGATAGAAAGAGGCAACATTGCGGCGGAATTTAAGAGGTAGAAGACTATCAGTATGAGGAGGAGAGCTGATGAGACGAAGAGCCTTAGCCTCCACTCTGTCCAGAAGAGCTGTGTGGTAGAGCCCCCACACATGAGATGCATACTCCATACGAGGGCGGACAAGGCCCCTGTATATGGACAGCAACTGTGCGGAGGAGAAGAACTGGCGGAGACGGTACAGAACGCCCAGCCTCGAGGAAGCTGATTTAGTAAGAGATGAGATATGAAGTTTCCAGTTGAGATTTTGAGTTAAGGATAGACCGAGGATGTTTAGTGTTGAGGAAGGTGATAGCTGGGTGTTGTCAAAGAATAGGGATAGTTGTTTGGAAGATTGTGTCGAGTGGATAGGTGGAGAAACTGTGTTTTGAGGCGTTGAAGGACACCAGGTTCTTCTTGCCCCAATCGGAAATAATAGTAAGGTCTGAGGCTAAGCGTTCTGCAGCCTCCAGCCTTGAGTCGTTAAGTTCCTGAAGGGTGGGTCTTCTATTAAAAGAAGTTGAATAATGCAGAGTGGAATCATCGGCGTAGGAATGGATAGGACAGTTCGTTTTGGAAAGAAGATCATCAATGAACAACAGAAAAAGAGTGGGAGATAGGACAGAACCCTGTGGGACACCACTGTTAATAGATTTAGGGGAAGAACAGTGACCGTCTACCACGGCAGAAATAGAACGGTCAGAAAGGAAACTGGAGATAAAGGTACAGAGAGAAGGATAGAAACCGTAGGAGGGTAGTTTGAAAGCAAAGATTGTGCCAGACCCTATCAAAAGCTTTTGATATGTCCAGCGCAATAGCAAAAGTTTCACCGAAACGGCTAAGAGGGTGACCAAGAGTCAGTTAAGAAGGCTAGAGATCACCAGTAGAACGCCCTTGCGGAACCCATACTGGCGATCAGATAGAAGGTCAGAAGTGGAAAGGTGCTTTTGAATCTTCCGGTTAAGGATTGATTCAAAAGCTTTAGATAGACAAGAAAGTAAAGCAATAGGACGGTAGTTTGAGGGATTGGAGCGGTCACCCTTCTTAGGTACAGGCTGTATGAAGGCATACTTCCAGCAAGAAGGAAAGGTAGATGTTGACAGGCAGAGGCGAAAGAGTTTGACCAGACAGGGTGACAGTACTGAGGCACAGTTTTTGAGGACAATAGGAGGCATTCCATCAGGTCCATAAGCCTTCTGAGGATTGAGGCCAGAGAGGGCATAGAAAACATCATTTTGAAGAATCTTTATAACAGGCATAAAGGAGTCAGAGGGGGGATGAGTAGGAGGAATATGCCCAGAATCGTCCAGAGTGGAGTTTGTAGAAAAAGTATGAGAGAAGAGTTCAGCCTTAGAGATAGATGAGACGGCAGTGTTGCCGTCAGGACTGAGGTGTGGAGGGAAAGATGAAGAAGTGAAGTTGGAGGAGATGTTTTTGGCTAGATGCCAGAAGTCACGGGAAGAGTTAGAGAAAGCAAGGTTTTGACATTTTCTATTAATGAAAGAATTTTTGGTTAGTCTAAGAATAGATTTGGCACGATTTCGGGCAGAAATGTAAAGTTCATAATTAGCATTAGTTTGAAGGCTCTGGTACCTTTTGTGAGCTACCTCTCTATCATTGACAGCACGAGAACAAGCGTGATTAAACCAAGGCTTTTTAGCGTGAGGAGTAGAGAAAGAACGAGGAATGTATGCCTCCATTCCAGAGACAATCACCTCTGTGATGCGCTGAGCACACACAGAGGGGTCTCTACCCTGGAAGCAATAATCATTCCACGGGAAATCGGAAAAGTACATCCTCAGGTCGTCCCACCGAGCTGAAGCAAAATGCCAGAAGCATCACCTCTTCGGTGGGTCCAGAGGGTGTACTGGAGCGATAGGACAGGATGCAGAAATAAGATTGTGATCGGAGGAGCCCAACGGAGAGAACAGTTTGACAGAATAAGCAGAAGGGTTAGAGGTAAGGAAGAGGTCTAGAATGTTGGGCCGATCTCCAAGACAGTCAAAATCGCGTCAAACCTCAAATTCTCACAGCAATGCATCGATGCAGCAAATAAAGCGAACAGAATGTTGGGCTTCATTAAAAGAAACTTTGAATTCAAGAATAAAGATGTAATACTCCCGCTCTACAACAGTTTAGTCAGACCCCACTTGGAATATGCGGTACAGTTTTGGTCCCCCCACCATGCAAAGGATATTGCTAAATTAGAAGGTGTTCAGCGTCGGGCAACGAAAATGATCCCTTCCTTGCGCAACAAATCCTACGAAGAAAGGCTTTCTACCCTTAACATGTTCTCTCTTGAGAAACGTCGCCTCCGAGGAAAACTGATCGAATGTTTTAAAATACTTAATGGTTTCACGAATGTAGACAGATCAACATTGTTTATGATCGATGACACTCTGCGCACGAGGAACAATGGCGTAAAACTCAGATGTAGACAAGTAAATTCAGACTGCACCAAATTTTTCTTCACCAACGTTGTAGTGCGAGAATGGAATAAGCTTCCACCATCAGTGGTCCAGTGTAACACGATTGACTCCTTCAAAAATAAGCTCGACCGTCACTTCCTTCAACTTAATATCAACTAGAGTAGAAATGCAACGTTTTGGAGTCTTCTGATTAATGTAAAATCACTTAGGTTTAAGGACAGACCACCAAGTCTGGACCATGGGGTCTGTGTGGTCTGATTTTCTATGTAAATCTCTCTCTCTCATTAGAACTGACCCCTCTTTGACCTTTAGAATAATACCGACCTAAGATTCAGCTGTCGTCACTAGTGTCTCTGGTTTAGTGGTCAGCAAGCCTAGCTACATATTCAGGGGGTCCAGCTTCGAATCCTGGCTTGGGAAGTCGGCGTGCAGCCCACCCAACTATTCATCCTCTTTCGGACTGGTCAGTAGGTGGTTGCCTGGGGACACCGGGTAATAATTAACCAACATAGGCGTTCCCCTCCCCCCGCCCCTTATCTTCTCCATTCTCCATTCCAATATTGCTCCACCACCTTCCCTTCCTCCTAAGCATCATCACCTCACTGCTCTTCCCTTCCCTTCACCTTGCCGTATACTTTACCTCTAACTTATTCTAACCTTCAGTATTTCTCTTCTTGCCTTCTTTGTGTTCTGTTTTTTCTTCCCTCTGGTTTCCCTTTTATAACTCCCTGTTTTCTTTTTTTCATCTCTTGTGGCCTTTCATCTTCCCCTCCTCTACCGCATCGTTCTCTTTTACCTTCCACAACCCAATGTTTTTTCCTAGTCTTTTTATTCATCTATTGCTTCTTGTTTCTCTTCCCTTTTCATTTTTTTAAGGCTATTTCATCTTCTCCAAATCCTATGTTTCCACTATTTTCCTTTCCTTCATCTTTCCCTTTTTTTCATTAACCCTTGCCATTCCCTTCCACTTCCCCTTCTCAACCTTTGATCTTTCACGCCTTACCTTTTGTTTTTGTTTAATGTTCCTCTCTTCTACCTTCCCCTCTGACAAATTAACTCAATCCTCTTCTTTCATCTTTTCTCATACAGTCTTCTTAATTTTCTCTACCTTTCTCATTCAATTGCCACATATCACTCCACTATTTTTTTTTTCTTGACCATTCTTTTCTTACTCTGATTCCTTTTCTTTCCCCACATCTTTTACTCTACTGTCTACTCGAAACACACACACACACACACACACACACACACACACACACACACACTTAGTATGATGGACACATAACTATGATAAAAAGTGACAAGTGACAAAATACAGATTCTCTCTCTCTCTCTACGAACGACGTCTGTAAGACCCGGTCGAAGGAACTGCTGGATAAATACCGTCGGCTTATCCAGCAGTACAAGTCTAAATCCCCTAACATTGTAATTTCAGGAACTCTACCACGGATGTCGGCGGCGAGCGACTTTTCCAGCAAGTCGGCGGTAGGCTGGGGGGTAGGCGGTGGCTGAGCGGTTAGCGTGCGGGCACCGCATTCACCGCGTGATGGACGACGCGGGTTCGGATCCCCACGCTACCACCTTGGATTTTTCAGTCACCGCCGTGTGGCCTAAGACTACCCACATGCTGTCCTGAAGACCGCCCATCAACCCGGACTCTAGAGGAAACCGTCCAAGTGAATCAAGAACGAGTTCCGGGGAGCAGCATGAGCCAAGAAAAGATGGCGCCTCTATAAACCACTTGCCTGCGCCATGACGGGCTGGGGCCGACTACCATCCAGGCCCCTCAAGAAAGCCTACTTGACGTAAAAAAAAGAAGAAAAAAAAAAGGCCTTCAATCTTAACAACCGCCTAAAGACTTTTCGCAGGGAGCTTGACGTCGAATTCTTTGACGCCAGGGACAATTTCTACGGCCAGGGTGAGCTCTTCCAAAGGGACGGACTGCACCTGTTCCCCGTCGGGGCCGCCAGATTCGGAAGGCTTCTTAACGATGTAGCACGTGACACCCGGACAAAAAAACTGCTCTCGGCCGCGTTCCCCCACCCCGCCCGTATAAATAGACGGCATGCAACACAACAAACGTCAAACCGTGGACCCGCAAGTAACACCACCTCCATTACTAAACCTCAAGATAGTCTAAAGGTTCTAAGTTTCAATGCGCGTAGCATAAGAAACAAGTTTGATAAATTGAGATGTCTTATTTCTACATAAATTTTTGACGTAGTTCCTATAACCGAAACATTACTGTAGGAGAACATCTCGGTTCTTGCGATAATAGATCTTGGGTCGACCCACCCCGTTCTGGCGCAGGCGGCGTACCTCAAGGATCAGTGCTTGGCCCCATGCTCTTCTTAATTTATGTTAATGATATCGATGATGGGCTCACTTGCAAAGTATCAAAATTTGCTGATGACACAAAAATTGCTAGTAAAGTAACTGCGACACTCGACGAAGAAGCTTTACAATCAGATCTAGATCGACTTGCACGTTGGGCCAATCAATGTCAAATGAAATTTAACGTTGACGAATGTAAAGTGTTGCACATCGGAAAAAATAACAATCGCGTTCGGTACGTAATGAATGGCCAACAACTTTCTGCAGCAAGTAAAGAAAAGGATCTTGGAATCACTATATCAAGCGATTTAAAGCCCGGTCAGCATTGTTCAGAGGTAGTTCAAACTGCAAACAAATTGATTGGTTTCTTGAGACGAGCCTTTAATAATAAATCGGTAAAAGTAATATTAAAACTGTATAATTCGTTGGTTCGGTGGCCGAACTGGTAGCGTGCTGGGCCCACATTCACCGCGTGATGGACAACGCGGGTTCGAATCCGCACGCTACCACCTGGGATTTTTCAGTCACCGCCGAGTGGCTTAAAACTACCCATATGCTGTCCTGAAGACCACCCATCAACCCGGACTCAAGAGGAAGCCGTCCAAGCGAATCAAGAACGAGTTCCGGGGGGCAGCATGAGCCAATACAAGATGGCGCCACTATAAACACTCGCCTGCGCCAGAACGGGCTGGGCCGACCATCATAGAGCAGGAGCCCAGAGGGTTGGGGGGTAGCCGGAATACTAACCAATTTTCCTTCCTGCCAGTGTTCCATACGTGCATTGTTGCATATGAAACTGGAGGACTGGCATGGTATCTGTGGTGGGTGTGGCTTCAGCAGCCATTTAAATTCGACACCTCAGCTACCCTAGGTTAGCTTTTTGACCTAACCACTTATAAGTACCTAGAATGTATGAGTTGTGGGTGGAGTTGTTCCAAAAAATTGATGACAGCAATTTTTGGTGGTGGGATGGACCTGCCAGTCCCAATTATGTAAGCCACTCCAGCTACCCTAGGTCAGCCTGAGAGCTAACTTCTCAGAACCTTTGCCAAAATGTTTGTGAGGATCCCAGGAGTCATAAATGGCCAATGACAGCAGTTTCCAATGGTGGGGTACCCCGCCAGCCCCCCAAAGTGCCATGCCCCAAAGTTACCCTAGGTCAGCCTGAGCTAACTTCTCAGAACCTTTGCCAAAATGTTTGTGAGGGCCCCAGGAATCATAAATGGCCAATGACAGCAGTTTCCAATGGTGGGGTACCCTCCCAAAGTGCCACGCCCCAAAGCTAACCTAGGTCAACATGTGAGCTTACTTCTCAGAACCTTCAAAATGTGTTTTAGAGCCTGTAAAATTGCTGTTATTGGAAACAAAGTGATAAAGATAATGATTTTACTACTACATTTAATATCGTTTTATTATTTTTCTAAAATGTTTGTCTACATTTAATTGGTTGCAACATACATGTACAACACTCTAATTGAACTTCAAGATCTGCGACAAAATCTGAAATGAAAATAGTAGAGCAAGATGCTTCAAAAACTTGAGAATTATAAGAAACAGTGTCCGTGATATTATCCTCTACCAGTAATGCAATCAACTTCAGTCGATCCACATATAGTCTTTGATTTCACATCCCTTGGACATTGTAAAGCTAGTCACGTCATGGAAATGAATCTATCAATCAATGAATACATGCACAGTCAAATTTATATTTCACTATCGTCATCAGAGTCTGTATCTTCACCCAAGCTTCTATATCAGTTTCCTCGTCGGAGCCCATCAGGTCAGATTCCTCATCTGCAGCAATTTCCTGACTGTCGATTTCCTCACTGTGTAGTGAACGTGGCATTTCTTCACCTCTGAACCAAAGTGGCTCTAGGAGGTTATCTCTAAGGCACCATCCGTAATCACTGGGTGATTCGTTACACATAGGAGCAGGCGAATCAGCATTGCACCACAGAGCAGCAACATAGTTTGATCTTCGAATCTTCTCTTTTAATGCCTTGTATGAAGGTGGTAGGAGAGCACAGTCCAGCTTCTTGACATGCGAGTTGCTTCTCCTGAAAAGATGGGAAGGATGTTGAAAATTTTCTAAGTGATTACGATATAAAGTGTTAGACCCATTCTCCCTCCATTTCTCTGGCTACAAGATTACCTTCTCAACCTTTCCAGTCATATCGATCAGTCTCAGGTATCGGGCTTCATTGACGTCTTCAGTCTTGTCTTGACCATACATTTGGCAGGTAAATGCAGATATTGCCTCAGTGTCTAGGTTACCAATTTTCCCAAAGGCCAACGAATGCTTCTATGAATCTGCCTGTTGTGTCCTTCTCTAAGATCTGGAGCGGTTTAACCTTGCCTTTTCTGAAATAGAAGTTGAAATCAAAGTCTTAGTTGATAGAGTAATGTATTTATAGCATTGACATTGAATAGAAAGGAACCTAGGAAAGTTTCTTCCTAGGCCCTATATCATTGCACCTCTCGCTATTGCAAGTTTTGAACGCAGAGGTCTCACAAACCCACCTGTAGAAAGCAGAGGTAAAGTCACATCCAGTGAATGCATGGAACCCCGGTAGCGCTTCTGGTAGACCTGTCTTCATGTCTTCTAGACCATCGGTGATGTTGCTGACGTTGATGTACCTACGGCTGTTCCCCATGCCACACTCCATAATGACAGTCTTGGCTGCACGAACCTCTGGACGTTGTCTCGCCAGCATCCCGATCAAGATCACCAGAACATCTGTATCAGAGGCTCTCACACAGATGTGGCTCGCTGAAGTGTTGGCAACGTGGAAGGATATGAGGTAGCAGCCTCCTCATGGTTTCCCTGATATTCCGCAGGTCTTGTAACGGTGATGTGGTGGCTTTCCTTGTCTGGTACGAAGCTCAAGCAATCTCCACCAAAGGATGCAATGACAGTTTTACCTTCCAGAATGTGCCAGTAATGTTCCTTCCCCCATTCCTGCAGTAGAAATCTCCCCAACTGATCTTTGAACATCCCATTTGCCAGTAACTTTTTTCCACTTTGCCTGATGGTCTGCTCTGGTCCGGTTATGTTGTAAGCCGAGTCAACTGCTCCTCGAAGTTTTCTTTCGCTTCCTTTGATCGAATCTTCTAGGTACTTATCAAGGCAGATGTGAACCTCTTTTCCCTTTGAGGCACAGATGACCGACAATATCGTCCGCGCAGTTGATGCATAGGATGCTCCAATGGAGGTCTGCGATAGGATGGAGTGCAGGAGAAGTCCTCCATCATACACGTGTGTGTAGAGCTCAGGGTGGTCGAGTTCATTGATGGTTTCCATCTGTACAGCTTCAAGATGATGCAGGAGAGAAGATTTGTCGGTCTTGACCAGGGAACCATCGCAGTGGGCAAACGCTAGAGGGTATTTGATTATTGGGTATTTTAAGATGTGTCTGAGGTCCACGGCGGAGTCTTGAGAGGCGACAACGATCATTTTGACAAATGCATCCCTGAGGTTCTCGGCATTGGTCTGTGCCCTCTTTGATGCACTTGCCAACGGCCCCTTTTTCGTGTTCTCTGCGGCGAAGTTAGCGACTTTGACTTTCTTTATGGGTTGGGTGAAGCGTTTCCTGTTTTCGTCCCATTCTTCTTCGAACTTCTCTCTAGCTTCTTGGCCTCTTCGTATCGTCGAAAGAAGATAACTTTGTGTTGCTGCGTTTGCTGCACGTCCAGTGGCAATGTTCACTAAAGTTGATGGGGCCTCATCGCTGAAGGGGTTGCAGAAGGTGTCGATTGTCTTTCCAAGAGCTTTCATTTGGATATTGTCCTTATTGATTTGTGATGGATGACATTGTGCTGCAGTGAACTAACCTGTGGAGATGTGGGTAGAGATGAAGATGGATGTGACCTCGAACTAGATGTCGGATTGATTTCTGTTTGGTCGGCTCTCTCCTCATTATCCAAGGCGGGAGTTGAGCTTTGCTCGTTGATATTGTCATTTTCATGCATATCGTTCCCGTTAGAATTATAAAAATTGGCTTCACCCTCAACAGCATCCTTATTTGTTTCCATATCGCCAATACACCACCAACACACCTGAAACACATCCTTTCTAGAGAGGGGCAAGTTTGTATAAGGGACAGGTTTAAAGAGAAGGATTTAGCAAGAATTAGTGAGTCAAAGACAATTACTGCTAAAACGAGTAATACATGTAATACCTTTATAGCCTAAGAGTTACAAAGTATCCTGTTTCTGGATGTACTTGTGACACCTTTGCATGGGCAGTTCATACCATGTTTTTGGGAGTTATGTAGCCTATCTCGCGTGGACCTAGGTTAGCATTTGGTGCGTGGCACTTTGGGGCTGGCGGGGGTACCCCACCATTGGAAACTGCTGTCATTGGCCATTTATGACTCCTGGGGCCCTCACAAACATTTTGGCAAAGGTTCTGAGAAGTTAGCTCTCAGGCTGACCTAGGGTAACTTTGGGGGCATGGCACTTTGGGCGGGGCTGGCGGGGGTACCCCACCATTGGAAACTGCTGTCATTGGCCATTTATGACTCCTGGGATCCTCACAAACATTTTGGCAAAGGTTCTGAGAAGTTAGCTCTCAGGCTGACCTAGGGTAGCTGGAGTGGCTTACATAATTGGGACTGGCAGGTCCATCCCACCACCAAAAATTGCTGTCATCAATTTTTTGGAACAACTCCACCCACAACTCATACATTCTAGGTACTTATAAGTGGTTAGGTCAAAAAGCTAACCTAGGGTAGCTGAGGTGTCGAATTTAAATGGCTGCTGAAGCCACACCCACCACAGATATCATGCCAGTCGTCCAGTTTCATATGCAACAATGCACGTATGGAACACTGGCAGGAAGGAAAATTGGTTAGTATTCCGGCTACCCCCAACCCTCTGGGCTCCCGGTCTATCAGGCCCCATCGCGAAGAAGCCTTGGGCCGACCATCAGGCCCCACCGGGAAGAAGCCTACCGGCGCAATAGGCCGCAACGTAAAAAAAAATAAAAATTAGAGTACTGTGTACAGTTTTGGTCTCCCTATTACAGAAAAGACATAGAAAAGTTGGAACGGGTTCAACGAAGAGTAACAAAAATGATTCCTAGGTTGGGAAATTTATCTTATGAACAAAGGCTTAAAGAAGTAAATTTATTCAGCCTATCAAAACGAAGAATGCGAGGCGATCTAATAGAAGTGTTAAAAATGTTTCAAGGATTCAGTGATATTAATGCGGAAGATTACTTCACAATTGCTCGATCAAATAGAACAAGAAGAAATCACAATTTGAAGATAAGTGGTAAAAGATTCTCGTCGCACGAAGCTAAACACTTCTTCTTCAATCGAGTTGTTAATGTTTGGAACTCTCTTCCCTGTGATGTCGTTGATGGTACAACAGTTACGGCCTTCAAGAATAGATTAGACAAATATTTTGAATCCAACCAGCAACTAAGATATTACTCATTGTCGTAATAACGTTAAGTTCTTTCGAATACTGGTGTCCTTGTCCGTTTTTATCGCCCGGTTAGTGATAGCAGTAATGGTAGTTCTTTCCTCTTTCCTACATAATTTTCATGCAATTTTTCCATGCTGCATGGTTCTTTTTCCTTTCCTGCCAGCCTTGGCTGGAGGGATGGGTGGGGTGGGGAGAAGCCTTGGCCTTTGCTGTCCTTCATCTTCCACCTTTAATTAGATTGTTGGTGTAGCTTGTCACAAACAGCCTCGTAAGGACCAGCAGGTCTGCTGTTGTTTGTTCTTCCTTTGTGTTCCTTTGTGTTCCTCCTCACCTCCTCCTCCTCCTCCTCCCCCACCCTCCCTCCTGGTTTCCTCCTCCTGCTCCCTGACATCCTTCAGCTCCTATGCAAACAGCTCCATTGCAGTTTTTATGACCCATTTCGGTCCAATTTTCTTCCTGTGCGTGCAGTGATGATCTCTTTTTTCAGTGCTCATAAAGGCAAATACATACCTCATGTAATTTTTTGTGGTGTGTTATTCTGGAGGAGGAGGAAGAGGAGGAGGAGGGGGAGGGAGTATTTTGCAGTTACAATTTGCAGAATATTCCATAAACTTCGTTTAAGCCGCACATTATGAATTATTATTTTTTTCTTTTTTGCGACGAGGTTTTCATATATATGTTGTGTACCTGGACCAGCCTCTCCATTCTTTCTTTAAGCCTGGCAGAGGAAAGGCAACATATTACTATCTTCCTAAGCACCAGACAAACAACTCGGCTTCTTCAGAAACCCAAACTGCAAACAACTTTAACATTAATTTCAAAGCAGTATTTCCTGTCTTTTTTGGCAGAAGGAGTGGGTGGAAGACACGTTTGTTCCCTCTGTGTGTATCCTGCGTGTTCATAGTCTGTTCATCTATGAATATTTTGCTGGAGTACTAGTTTCGATCAGTCTTGGCATTATGGTGAGTTTCTTCGTGTGTGTGTGTGTGTGTGTGTGTGTGTGTGTGTGTGTGTGTGTGTGTGTGTGTGTGTTTAATGAATCATGCGCTGACGACAGATACGAAATATCCGAGTGATTGCCTGCCAACAATAAGTAGTTACCAATGAAGTGGTGGTGGTGGTTGTGGTGGTAGTGATGGCAGTGCTGGTGGAGTATTGAAATGAAGAGATTGAAAATGAGTTTATATTCACACTCAGTCAATGCATTTAATTTGTTTGGTTGTAACACTTTGCATATATCACTTTAATTTCCAAAGATATATATTGAATTCAAGAGGAGAGTATCAAGACACCTCTCCATCCGACATGACCGCTCTTCTGGCAGCGTATGGCGTTTTATTTTTTTGAGGTGGGGGGGGGGGGGGGTGGCGGGCCTCGCTGTTAAATTAATCCACTCTTCATTTACATATCGCCAACATCTAAGCCTTCCTTTCACACATTCTACTTTCTTTCCAGGCATGGCCAGTGTCATTGCTTCTGGGAGTCATTTTGGCGACCACGGGCATATGTGTAGCCAACCCTCTGACCTCATATCTGTCACCACTCTCCCACCTCATCACACTCCCCGAACTCCTCTCCTGGCCTGAACCTCTCCCAGATGCCCATAACAACTACACTTCTGCCCACGCGCACCCATCCCGCTACGCCTATCTGCTTAACGGGTATGGCGATGGTCTTGAGGGCGCAGTATTTGATGACGCGGTGGAGCTCCTCTTCAGCACGTTTGGGGAGACACTTGAAGAATCGAGGTGAGTGGAGAAGGTTTTTGTTTTGGCTGCTGTAGTAGTGGAGGCATTGTTTAGTAGTGGATCTATCATATGTAGAAGCAGCAGTAGTAGCAGTAGTAGTAATAGTAGTTGTTGTTGTTAGGATTGAAGTCGTGGTAGTTGCTGAGCATTGGTTAGTATTAGTATTATATGTAGTAAAATTAGTTGCAGTATTAGTTGCCGTTGTTTTTTTGTTGTGGTGGTGGTGATAAATGTTTTTGTTTTGTTAGTGGTTGTATGCGATTTTCCGTTCTCTCTACCTAGCTTCCCTTACCTCTTTCCATTTCTTCCTCTTCCATTGTGATTGTAAGTGATCTTTCTTTTTCTCCAACTAGCTTTCCTTATCTCATTCCATTTCTCCCTCCTTCATTCACTGATTTCTCATTCCAAAACTTATTTCGTTTTCTTCACTCTCGTCTCCTTGCCTTTCTCCCTTTGTGCTTCCTTCCTTTCTTGTCTTTCTTCTTTTATCACTTCCTGCCACGAGCACTCCCTCCATCTATATATCTATCCCCCAACCCCTTTTTTTCCCTCTCTAGCTTCCTTCCCCCCCTTTCTGTCTGTCTCCTTTCCTTCCCTCCAGTTCTCCATCCTTTCTTTCCGCACTCACTCTTTTTCCCTCCTTTCCTACATCCTTTTTTCTTACGCCCTTTATCCCAATCTTTTCCTCGAGCGAGTGGAGTCACGGAGCAGCGAAGTCAAACAATTGCTGGAGACAGCGCGACGTTTGGCAGCGTGTTGTCTAATACGCATAAAGTCGTATTATCCTCCCTGATGACTGACTACCTTGTCCGCTTGATCCTTCGGCACTTGCTCTTTATCCTCTTTTGTAAGTTGGTCTATAACTGTGTATCTTGGGCATCCTAACCTGACAAAAAGTAAATAAAAATGAAACGAGAAGAATGAGCAGGAGAGAGAGAGAGAGAGAGAGAGAGAGAGAGAGAGAGAGAGAGAGAGAGAGAGAGAGAGAGAGAGAGAGAGAGAGAGAGAGAGAGAGAGAGAGAGAGAGAGAGAGAGAGAGAGAGATGTGGAAATAGAACAGAGAAAGACAAGAAATGAGAGACACAGGGAAGAAGTCAACTTAGGAAACGGTTTGAGAATTGGAGATCATGATTTGGAGAATAAGAACTGAAAGGCGAAAAAAGAATGTTGATGAAGGGAAAACTGAATATCAGACTCAGCCGTGTGTTCCGGTGTAAGGGTTTCGTATAACAAGGCGAGGAGACAGAACTGAACTCCAAGGCAAAGTGTAAAACGGAGGAGGTGGCAAGAACGTGACATGAATTGAAAGGCTGAGGGAAAGTATATCAAATGAAGAATGGAAAAGAACAGAATATGAATTGACAGCCTTCTACCTGTTAAATTCCGCCGCCATGTTGCTTCTTTTTCTATCTTCTATCGATATTTTCACGCTGACTGCTCTTCTGAACTTGCTAACTGCATGCCTCCCCCTCTCCCTCGGCCCCGCTGCACACGACTTTCTACTCATGCTCATCCCTATACTATCCAAACCCCTTATGCAAGAGTTAACCAGCATCTCCATTCTTTCATCCCTTTCACTGGTAAACTGTGGAACAGTCTTCCTTCGTCTGTATTTCCTCCTGCCAATGACTTGACCTCTTTCAAGAAGAGTGTATCAAGACACCTCTCCACCCGAAATTGACCTCTCTTTTGGCTACTTTTTACTTTCTACTTTTGTGGGAGCGGCGATTAGCGGGCTTTTTTTTTACCCTTTTTTGTTGCCCTTGAGCCGTATCCTTTGATATAAGAAAAAAAAGAACGTCGAGGCAAGTGTATCAACGGAGGGAGTGACAAAAACATGATAAGTTAAAAGGTCGAGAGAAGAGACGGTGACTGAAGGCTGCGGCTGAGGTGACAGGGAAAGTGAAGCGATTTGATAAGGGACAGGAAAGGTGGCGGACGAGGAAGGGAAGCGAGGTGAATGAAGGTTAAGAAGGGACGGTAAATAGTAACGAAGTATGTTATGATGGTGGCGCCGATAGGGAAGGAAAAGAAAGAAATATAAATAGTGAAGGACACTTTACTTACCTTGAGAGACGCTGGAAGAGAAGTGTTGTAAGGTTCGCTTATTTAGGTTGAGTTAAAACACGACTATTACATTTCTTAGAGTTTTAGAATTTCCTTAAGACATGATGTTTTTAGGGAGTGTGTTGTTTAAATTGTTTAGGTTGTTGTTTAAGTTGTATATGGATTCCTTTTTTGTTTTGATTATTTGTTTTCTTGTTTGATTTGTTTTTTTGTTTAGGGATTCTGTTTCTTAGGTTGTTTAGGGATTCTGTTTCTTAGGTTGTTTAGGGATTCTGTTGTTTAGGTTGTTTAGGGATTCTGTTTCTTAGGTTGTTTAGGGATTTTGTTGTTTAGGTTGTTTAGGGATTCTGTTTCTTAGGTTGTTTAGGGATTCTGTTTCTTAGGTTGTTTAGGGATTCTGTTGATTAGGTTGTTTAGGGATTCTGTTGATTAGGTTGTTTAGGGATTCTGTTGTTTAGGTTGTTTAGGGATTCTGTTGATTAGGTTGTTTAGGGATTCTGTTGATTAGGTTGTTTAGGGATTCTGTTTCTTAGGTTGTTTAGGGATTCTGTTTCTTAGGTTGTTTAGGGATTCTGTTGTTTAGGTTGTTTAGGGATTCTGTTGTTTAGGTTGTTTAGGGATTCTGTTGTTTAGGTTGTTTAGGGATTCTGTTGATTAGGTTGTTTAGGGATTCTGTTGATTAGGTTGTTTAGGGATTCTGTTGATTAGGTTGTTTAGGGATTCTGTTGATTAGGTTGTTTAGGGATTCTGTTGATTAGGTTGTTTAGGGATTCTGTTGATAAGGTTGTTTAGGGATTCTGTTGATTAGGTTGTTTAGAGATTCTGTTGATTAGGTTGTTTAGGGATCCTGTTGATTAGGTTGTTTAGGGATTCTGTTGATTAGGTTGTTTAGGGATTCTGTTGATTAGGTTGTTTAGGGATTCTGTTGATTAGGTTGTTTAGGGATTCTGTTGATTAGGTTGTTTAGGGATTCTGTTGATTAGGTTGTTTAGGGATTCTGTTGTTTAGGTTGTTTAGGGATTCTGTTGTTTAGGTTGTTTAGGGATTCTGTTGTTTAGGTTGTTTAGGGATTCTGTTGTTTAGGTTGTTTAGGGATTCTGTTGTTTAGGTTGTTTAGGGATTCTGTTTCTTAGGTTGTTTAGGGATTCTGTTGATTAGGTTGTTTAGGGATTCTGTTGATTAGGTTGTTTAGAGATTCTGTTGATTAGGTTGTTTAGGGATCCTGTTGATTAGGTTGTTTAGAGATTCTGTTGATTAGGTTGTTTAGGGATTCTGTTGATTAGGTTGTTTAGGGATTCTGTTGATTAGGTTGTTTAGGGATTCTGTTGTTTAGGTTGTTTAGGGATTCTGTTGATTAGGTTGTTTAGGGATTCTGTTGATTAGGTTGTTTAGGGATCCTTTTGTTTAGGTTTTTTAGGGATCCTGTTGTTTAGGTTGTTTAGGGATCCTGTTGTTTAGGTTGTTTAGGGATCCTGTTGTTTAGGTTTTTTAGGGATCCTGTTGTTTAGGTTTTTTAGGGATCCTGTTGTTTAGGTTGTTTAGGATTTATTGTTTAGGTTGTTTAGGGATCCTGTTGTTTAGGTTGTTTAGGGATCCTGTTGTTTAGGTTTTTTAGGGATCCTGTTGTTTAGGTTGTTTAGGATTTATTGTTTAGGTTGTTTAGGGATTCTGTTTCTTAGGTTGTCTGGGGATTCTGTTGTTTAGGGATTATGTTGTTTAGGTTGTTTAGGGATTCTGTTGCTTAATTTTTTTACGGATTTGTTGTTTAGGTTGTTTAGGGGTTCTGTTGTTTATTTTAGGGATTCTTGTTTAGGTTGATGACGATTTTTTTTTTTACGGATTTGTTGTTTTGGTGTAGTAATCTGTTGTTTAGGTTGTTTAAGGATTCCGTTTAGGTTGATTATGGGTTTTGTTTAGGTTGTTTAGGGATTGTTTAGGCTGTTTTGGGATTCTGCTCCTCGAGTTTCTTTTGTTTAGGTTCAGAGTTAAGGCAGAACGAATTTAGTACGCTGCAGGAGTGTTTTGTAGTGGTAGGGTATCGGGAAGGGAACAGTAAAATTAATCCCTGCCGTTGCGGCGCCAAGATACAACGCCCCAATAATCATCATCAGTAAGATTCATACGCGATTTTGGCGGGTGAAAGTTTGAATTGTGGAAGTAAAAAGGGATTCTAGAACTTCAGAAGTGTCAGGGCATTGTGAAGGGAACAGTAGGATTCATACGTGATTTTGGTGAGTGACAGTTTGAATTCTGTAAGTTAGTGGATTCTAGACCCTCAGAAGTGTTGGTGCAATAAGTAAAATTCCTTCACGATTTTGGTGGGTAAAAGATTGATTTGTAGAACTAAAAAAGGATTCTAGAGCTTCACACCTCAATTATTTCATCCTCAACCTCTCTCTCACACATTCGTTTCACACACACCCGCCCAAACCCTCACTCGCCCATACAGGAGGTTCGACCGTTCTCATGACTACAATACCCACGGTGGCTATGAGGCGCCAGGGGACTTCGGCAGCAAGGGTGGCTACGGGAGTGGGGGCTACGGGACGGGCGGCTACGGGCAGAACGATGTGTATCAGAAGGACAAGACCTGCGTCGAGATCTACGGCCTGGCCCACAGCAGCACCTTCTGCCTCAACGTCTTCGCGGCTCTGTCAGTGGTGGGCGTCGCGCTCCTCCTGCAGTTCCTCTTCTTCTTCGCCCTTGAAGTGTTCTGCCCTGACCTGCATCAGAAAGGCGACAGTGATGGATTGGATGACGTTCTCGGAAGCTTGGGGGGTTTGCTGGCCCTCCTGAGTGCCGGCAACGCGAGCAGTCTGTTCAGCATCGACAACTCCAACACTGTGACGGTGGACGCGGTGGGCGGTGACATGATGAAGACCGGCCAGGGGAACTCCGGGATGAACATGACCATGGGAGGGGGTGGCGGGAATTCTGGTGAACACGGTGGTGATGGGAGTAATGGTGGTGGTGTTCTAGAGGGCTGTGGTAAAGTTATTCTTATTACTAAAATGGGAATTGGCAGTGATGAAGATCTACCACGAGTCAGGCAAGGTCTGGGTAATCCTTCTGGCTCTAGTGATCCTTCGGCTTCTGGTAATCCTTCTGGTTCTGGTAATCCTTCTGGTTCTGGTAATCCTTCTGGTTCTGCTACTCCTTCTGGTTCTGGTGATCCTTCTGGTTCTGGTAATCCTTCTGGTTCTGCTGATCCTTCTGGTTTTGTTGTTTCTTTTGGTTCTGCTGTTTCTTCTGGTTCTGCTGTTTCTTCTGGTTCTGTTGTTTCTTCTGCTTCTTCTGAGTCTTCTGGTTCTCCTGGTCCTCCTGGTCCTCCTGGTCCTCCTGGTCCTTCTGGTCCTACTGGTCCTCCTGGTCCTCCTGGTCCTTCTGGTCCTTCTGGTCCTTCTGGTCCTACTGGTCCTCCTGGTCCTTCTGGTCCTTCTGGTCCTACTGGTCCTCCTGGTCCTTCTGGTCCTTCTGGTCCTACTGGTCCTCCTGGTCCTTCTGGTCCTTCTGGTCCTACTGGTCCTCCTGGTCCTCCTGGTCCTTCTGGTCCTTCTGGTCCTACTGGTCCTCCTGGTCCTTCTGGTCCTACTGGTCCTTCTGGTCCTTCTGGTCCTACTGGTCCTCCCGGTCCTCCTGGTCCTCCTGGTCCTCCGCAAATGCCTGATCCAGGTAACAATCTTGTGGTGGTAAGGAGAGTAGGAAATGTGTGTTTCGTCGCCGTAAAGGAACCAGAAAATGGCCCAAATGAACCCCAAACCCGCCGCCGCCGCCATGTTGCTGGTCTCTCCTCGCTGCTGGAGGCCAAGAACTGGCTGGTGGAGGAGGCGCGCCTCTTCGGGCAGAGCTTTGGCGGGAAAAACTCTGGCCTCTGCCGCGTTCTGGGGAAGTTCGTTCATTAGTGGCTCCAGTTTAGCGACTCGTGTTTGAGCTGTTCCCTTTTAGCTGCTACTCTATAGCGGTTACTGTTTAGCGGGGACTGTTTAGCGGCTACTGTTTAGAGTTATCAATTTAGAGGTTAATATTTAAATGTTAATATTTATTGTTTATTGTTTACCTGTTAATACAATTTATCAGTTATTTAGCGGTTACCGTTTAGCGGTTACAAGAAAGGAAAACAGTTTAGCAGTCTCGATGAACGATTTGCTCAACTGTCATCCCTCATCATGGCGGTTTAGGCTTAATAATGCTTCATTTATACACGATAAACGTTTTTTCCTTAAAGTTCACAGGTTTTGTGTATGTGTGTGCATGTACCGTACTCATGTGTATGTATTCTGTATATGCTCATGTGCGTATAGCGTATATACACATGTGCGTTTAGCCTGTTTTTTTTTTTTTTTTTTTTTGTGTGTGTGTGTGTGTGTAATTCACCACGGCCTGATCACGAGTTGGACTCCCGAGATGAACAAGCTCATGCTCATTATAGTCGATCTCTGGGTGCTTCCAGGACCTCACACACCACACACACCACCCCCTTGCTCAAGGGGTGAAAATAACCACTCCTACTCAGTGCAAAGAATCCGGCCTGAGCGGGGCTCGAACCGCCGCCTGTCAGGCCGTGAACCTTGCAGCGCAGCGCTCCAAGCGATTAAGCTACCGGAGCGGTGTATATGTGTGCGTGTGTGTGTGTGTGTGTGTGTGTGTGTTAACGACGTGATTTATTCCACCCTCTTATGCTCATTACTTCCCTTGATGAGCTCGACGCCTTCGTACATTAAAGTCCATCCCTATGCTGAACAACTTCCTAATACAAGAGCAAACCAGTATCCTCTTCCTTCATTTCTTTTTATCCTTCCATGATCTCTGTTCCCTCCTTCCTGTGACTTAAACGCTGTCAAGTGGGCAACATCAAGACGCCTCGCTAAGCAGAATTATTGATCCCTTGGTTATTTTTCCTGTGCTCTTTCTTCTTTTCCTTTCCGTACCATGCCCTTCCCTTCCTTCCCCTTCTCATTCCATCCCATCCTATCCTTTCTCTTCCCTTCCTTGTACTTTCTCTCCCTTCCCATCTTTTTTCTTTCCTTTCCATCTCATCCCTTCCCTTCTTTTCCCTTCTCATTCCATCCCATCCTATCCTTTCTTTTCCCTTCCTTGTACTTTCTCTCCCTTCCCATCTCATCCCTTCCCTTCTTTTCCATCCAGTCCCGTTCTTTCCCGTTCCTTTCCTTCCCTTCGTGTTCCTTTCCTTCCTCTCCCACCCCTTCCCCTTCCCCTCCCATCCCTTCCCTTACCTTTCCATTACATGCCTTCTATTCCCTTCCCTTCCCATTCTTTCCCGTCCTTTCCTTTCTCTTTCTTTCCTTTCCCTTCCCTTTAATTTCCTTCCTTTCCCATCCTTTCCCTTACCGTTCCATTACATCCCTTTCCTTCCTTTCCTTCCCTTCGTGTTCCTTTCCTTCCTCTTCCACCCCTTCCCCTTCCCCTCCCATCCTTTCCCCTTCCCTTTCCTTCTTCAATTAGTGTCTCTTCCCTTTCCCATTCCCTCCCTGTTTGTTCATTTGTTTGTTTGTTTATTGTATTTTGTGTGTATTATTTATGGGGTGTTGTGTATTTTTTGTATCGTTTTCATGTTCGTGTGTGTGCGTGTGTACGATTACATGTAGGTTTATGCGTGCGTGTGTGCGTGTGCAATGTAATGTATGTCCTTATGTATACTTATGTGACGTTGGGTGTATGTCTGGATACGTCAATGTGTGTATTTATGTATGCATCAATGTATGTATTTATGTATGTAGTGTATACCTTTGTACGTGATTATGTATGTGTAACTTGACGTTGTTTGTATGTGTATGTGTGTATGTACGTATATATGTATGTATGTACGTATGTATGTGTGTGTATATAAAAGCATATGCATTGATGTTTTTGTTTTGTATGCAACTTTATAATGAATGTGAAGGAGAGTAGCAGCAGTAGTAGTAGTAGTAGTAGTAGTAGTAGTAGTAGTAATAGTACAGGATGTGGGCGCTTCGAACTGGCTAACCACACTACCTATCAGGGCAAAAGGCTTTAACTTAAACAAGAAAGAATTCACAGATGCCCTTGCCCTCAGGTATGGCTGGCCAGTGCATGGGCTCCCAAACATGTGTAACTGTGGCTCACCCTTCAAACAAAACCATGCCATGACATGCAAGATAGGAGGTTTCGTCTGCATGAGACATGATGAAGTGAGAGACGTAACAGATGAAATGCTGAAAGAAGTCTGTCACGACGTGACTGTGGAACCCATGCTGCTGCCTCTGCAAGGCGAACACCTCGCCAGACGCACCGCTAATGTTTCGAACGAAGCACGAGTGGATGTTAACACCAGAGGGTTTTGGACTCGTGGACAAAAGGGTGTACTTTGACATAAGGATCTTTGATCCCATGGCCCATTGCCACAGAGACCTGACCCTTGATGCAGCCCACGGAAGAATCGAACAAGAGAAGAACAGAGCATATGAAGAAAGAATACAGAATGTGGACCAGGGATCCTTCACCCCATTAGTGTTCACGACATCAGGAGGGATGAGACCAAGGGCGCAGAGCTTCTACGCAAGACTCGCCGAAACACTGGCGAATAAGAAACAGCAGCCAAGAAGCAGTGTGGTCGCCTGGATGAGATGCAGGCTGTCCTTCTCCCTCCTGAGGTCAGCCTTGGTCTGCCTGAGAGGAACCAAGTCACCTGCACCCAAAACCACCCGCATTGCCGACCTGGACTTTGAGGCGACGGTGGTTGATAGTTGTATCAACCACAAGCTCTGTTAGCTAAAGAAAAATATGTTTAATAAGGTTTGTAATACTAAATAAAGATGGTTGTCGGCCACAGTCATTGGCGGGGTGGGGCCAATGAATTGCTTTGTGAAAGGATATGAGAGAAGATACCGCTCAACGCTACTCTAATGGACGGAGGCCTGTTAAAAAAAATAATAGTAGTAGTAGTAGTAGTAGTAGTAGTAGTAGTAGTAGTAGTAGACGTAGTAATAGTAGTAGCAATAGTAGTAGTAGTAGTAGTAAAGGTAAAGGTAAAGTTGAGGGCATACGTTAAAACTGCGCGTGGCCTCGGTGCATAGCTACGTCACATTGGCCCTCGTCATCATCATCATCATCATTACTCATCTTTATATTTGTCGCTATCGTTCTCATCGGCAGCAAGAGAGAGAGAGAGAGAGAGAGAGAGAGAGAGAGAGAGAGAGAGAGAGCTAAGCCACGCGGCCAACGTTAAGGTGTTTACAAGTTACTCGTGCCTCGAGGAACGCGCCGGCTATTCAGTACAACCAACGTCCACCAATAAATATTACATGTGTCCGTCAACGCGAGTCCCTGCGGTATTGCCATTAACAAGCGGACATTCCAGGCAACATGTCTTTCAAGAGGGGAGTATCAAGACACATCTGAAATTGATCTCTCTTTTGCTCATTCACTCTGCATGCATTTTTATTACAGGAGCAGCGCATAGCGAGCTTTTCAGTTTCTATTTATGTTTGCCTTTGAGCTGTTTCCTTTACTGAAATAAAAAGTGATAAAGGGTGTTGGCATCGAGCACGTCGCACAGCTGACAGGAAAAGTGAGGCGTGTCAGCCGCCTCAGCCACTTGCCACGAACCAAGTATTCTGAACGACCTTTTATTGAAACCCAGACCTTTGAAGCCCGCGAAATGCGAAATGCTTGCTGTCCTCTGATTGATGCGTCCCCTCCGCAAGACGCATACATTCCTGAACGTCGAACTCATACACACAGAGTTAAATGGTGGTCCTCAGTCCTGTTTGCATTCCCAGGAAGACACATAAATCCCTTAATTACAAGTTAATATCATTGTTTTAACGCTTCATAATGTTTAACTCTTACACACACAGCTAAGTATATGATGGGGTTTATTTGTGTTATGATTCCCAGGAAGACACGTACATACCTGAATTACACATCATTATTAGTTTTTTTTACAACAAAGGAGGCAGCTCAAGGGCACATAAAAAAGGAAACAATAATAATAAAAAAGCCCGCTACTCGCTGCTCCTAAAAAAGAATCCAAAGAGGTAGCCGAAAGAGAGGTCATTTTCGGGAGGAGAGGTGTCCTGATACCCTCCTCTTGAAAGAGTTCAAGTCGTAGGCAGGAGGAAATACAGATGAAGGAAGACTGTTCCTGAGTTTACCAGAGTGAGGGATGAAAGAGTGAAGATGCTGGTTAACTCTTGCATAAGGGGTTTGGACAGTATGGGGATGAGCATGAGTGGAAAGTCGTGTGCAGCGGGGCCGCGGGAGGAGGGGAGGCATGCAGTTAGCAAGTTCAGAGGAGCAGTCAGCGTGAAAATAGCGATAGAAGATAGAAAGAGAGGCAACATCGCGACGGAATTTTAAAGGTAGAAGACTATCAGTAGGAGAAGGAGAGCTGATGAGTTTGATTGCTTTATAATGTTAAACTCTTACACAGCTAAGTGATGGGCTTCAGTCATGTTTGTAGTCCCGGGAAAACACTTGCATTCATGAGTTACACAGTACTATCAGTGTTGTACAATTCATGATGTTAAACCTCCACATACTCCTAAGCAAGTGACGGGCCTTATTTGTGTTTGGATTCTCTGGAAGACACATACGTTCCTGAATTAGACATCCTTATTAGTGTTTTAAGGTTTTATAATATTAAACTCTCCTTCAATCGTGTTTGCATTCCCGGAGTTCACCCACACAACTTAGCGTAGCACGTTCTTTTTACGTTTTACGCTTCATTATGTAAAAGTCTTCACACCCAGCTAGGTAAGTGATGGGCTTCATTCGTGTATACATTCCAATAGTTCATCCAGACAATTTCATGCAGCACTTTCGTTTTAATTCCAGGCGCTTCAAAAGTTTGCATGCGTCCCCTGCATTCCTGAATCACATATTATCAGTATTTTAACGCTTCATAATGCTTAACTCTCCCATACACAGCTAAGTACGTAAGAAATGGACTTCATTCTTATATGTATATCTAGAGTTAACCCACACAATTTCAGGCAGAATATTCTTACGTTTCAGGCGTCTTGCTCGAACGCTGGTGGCCAAGTTCATGATAATAGAAGCAGCCGCCTGTGTTAACCCCTTGACCGCGGATTTCCTACAAGAAGACATCACCAAGCTACAGGAATGGGACAAAAAGTGGCTGCTACAATTCAATGAGGAAAAATGTAAAGTCCTGCACCTTGGGAGAGGATATCCAGCACACCGATACCACATGGGAAACACTCCACTATCCACCACAGAAGCAGAGAAGGACCTGGGACTATATGTTACCAGACTACCAGTGAAAGTCGAATCCGTGCCAATCGCAGCGGACGGGTTAACCATGGAGGCAGAGGAGCACGTGTTTTCAAGTTCATGAGAGTAGAAGCAGCCGCCTGTGTTAACCATGGAGGAAGAGGAGCACGTGTTTTCAAGTAAGTGTGGCCGTACTCTGGATACTTTGCCTGGTAGTGCATGTTTCCTTCCTTCATTGACATCATCCCTCACACGTTTTCCAGTTTATACCTTGATTCTTCCTCTCACACTCCCTTCCCTCCTTCCCTTCCCTTCCCTTCCCTTCCCTTCCCTTCTTTTCCCTTCCCTTTCATTTCCTTCCCTCCCCTCCCTTTCCTTCCTTTCCCTCTACTCCCTTTCCTTCCTTTCCCTTCCCTTCCCTTCCCTTCCCTTCCCTTCCCTTCCTTTCCCTTTCCTTCCCTTCCCTTCCCTTCTTTTCCCTTTCATTTCCTTCCCTCCCTTCCCCTCCCCTCCCTTTCCTTCCTTTCCCTCCCCTCCCTTTCCTTCCTTTTCCTTCCCTTCCCTTCCCTTCCCTTCCCTTCCCTTCCCTTCCCTTCCCTTTCATTTCCTTCCCTCCCTTCCCTTTCCTTCCTTTCCCTCCTCCTTCCCTTCCTTCCCTTCCTTCCCTTCCCTTCCTTCCTTCCTTCCCTTCCTTCCTTCCTTCCTTCCTTCCTTCCCTTCCCTTCCCTTTCATTTCCTTCCCTCCCTCCCTTTCCTTCCTTTCCTCTCTACTTTCCTTCCTTTCCTCTCTCCTTTCCTTCTCTTTCCTTCCTTTCCTCTCTCCTTTCCTTCCTCTCCTCCCCTCCCTTTCCTTCATTTCCTTCCTTCCTTCCCTTCCTTCCCTGCTACTTCCTTTCCCTTTCCTTCCCTTCCCTTCCCTTCCTGTCCCTTCCCTTCCCTTTCATTTCCTTCCCTCCCCTCCCTTTCCTTCCTTTCCCTCTACTCCCTTTCCTTCCTTTCCCTCTACTCCCTTTACTTCCTTTTCCTTCCCTTCCCTTCCTTCCTTCCTTCCTTCCTTTCATTTCCTTCCTCCCCTCCCTTTCCTTCCTTTCCTCTACTCCCTTCCCTTCCTTCCTTCCTTCCTTTCCCTTCCCTTCCCTTCCCTTCCATTCCTTTCCCTTTCCTTCCCTTCCCTTCCCTTCCCTTTCATTTCCTTCCCTCCCCTCCCTTTCCTTCCTTTCCCTCTACTCCCTTTCCTTCCTTTTCCTTCCCTTCCCTTCCCTTCCCTTTCTTTCCCTTCTCGTCCAGAGCAGCGGTGGTAGCAGTAGCCGTAGTTGTTGTTGTTGTTTAAGTTGTTAAAGAATATGCCCGCGGTAAGAAAGTGTTCCTGGGCGCTACACGTTCCTCAGTCATGCACTACGAAACAATACTGAGTCATACCAATAGAGCGAAGGTCACTTGTGCCAATACCAAGTGTTTGCACGAAGGAAAACGAACTCTGACAAATGTAAAATGACTGTTCAAGAGTGGAGCTGGAACAAGGGTCATCTCATAGTAATCGGACCTTGCTAACACAATGCATATAATGTTAGTGAGTCTTGCCCGGGGTTTATTCACGGGACGGCAATTCACCACGAGAATCATCACTACTGCATTCATTATCATTAAACCATCATCATCACCACTGCATTCATCATCATTAAACCATCATCATCACCACTGCATTCATCATCATTAAACCATCATCATCACCACTGCATTCATCATCATTAAACCATCATCATCACCACTGCATTCATCATCATTAAACCATCATCATCACCACTGCATTCATTATCATTAAACCATCATCATCACCACTGCATTCATCATCATTAAACCATCATCATCACCACTGCATTCATTATCATTAAACCATCATCATCACCGGACTCGTTATTGTCATACCACTCATCATCGCATTCATTATTATTATTAACCCATTCATTAAAGCATTCAGTATTACTAAACCATCATCACCACCGCATTCATCATTATTAAATCACTCATTAAAGCATTCAGTAATAATAAACCATTCATCAAAGCATTCATCATCACCGCATTCATTGTTGTTAAACCACTGATCATCTCATTCAGTATTAATAAACCATCCATCAAAGCATTCATCATCACCGCATTCATCATTATTAAATCACTCATTAAAGCATTCAGTAATAATAAACCATTCATCAAAGCATTCATCGTCACCGCATTCATTATATTAAACCACTGATCATCTCATTCAGTATTAATAAACCCTTCATCAAAGCATTCATCGTCACCGCATTCATTATATTAAACCACTGATCATCTCATTCAGTATTATCAAACCATTCATCAAAGGATTCAGCATAATATTAAACCGTTTAGTATTCAAGGGGTACGAGATTTACATAGATTTACATGGATATCCAGACCACAAATTCCCTATGGTCCAGACTAGGAGGTACGTCAAATCGAATGCCACCAAGACTCGCCATATCTACCAAAGCAAATATTAAGGTGAAGGAAGTGTCGGTCGAGTTTGTTCTTAAAGGGGTCGATCGTGGTGCACTGTGCCGCTGAAGGAGGGAGTTTATTCCATTCTCGCACTACATCGTTGGTAAAGCAAAATTTGGTGCAGTCTGAACTTATTTGTTTACTCCTAGATTTTGTGCCATTATCGAGAGAGAGAGAGAGAGACAATACACACACACACACACACACACACACACACACACACACACACACACACACACACACATTATTTCCGCATCTCAAAACACAAAAATAGGCCTGCAAACTGTAAAAGAATCAACACACACACACACACACACACACACACACACACACACACACACACACACACACACACACACACACACACACACACACACACACACATTATTTCCGCATCTCAAAACACAAGAACTGTAAAAAAAAATCAACCCCCCACCCCACACACACACACACACACACACACACACACACACACACATACGTGACATACCCCCCCACACCCACCCACCCACCCACCCACACACACACACACACACACACACACACACACACACACACACACACACACACGTTTGGTGCGTGGTAGCCAGTACGCAACCCTTCAATTAGAGTCTCCTCGACTGTATAACCCATATATAAAAGAAGGTCAGTTTTGTTATGCTAGGAGGAGGAGGAGGAGGAGGGGGGGGACGGGGAAGAAGGAGGAGGATTAGTTTTGTTGCCAAGTATATTATTATCTGCGTGTGTGTGCTATTCACCCACGGTCTGATCATGTACTGAACTCGCGATTCCCAGCCAGTAGTTTCCCTTACGGAATTTTATGAGGACGGGTCTATGGACGCGGCTAGCCCCTGACACGCCCCCTCTCCCCTTTCCCCTTCCCCCGCCCCCCTTCCCCCTCTAACTGCCCCAGCCCCCCCCCTCCCTCCCACACACACTCTTCAGGTGGGACAGAAACCGATTATGTGTGTGTGTGTGTGTGTGTGTGTGTGTGTGTGTGTGTGTGTGTGTGTGTGTGTGTGTGTGTGTGTGTGTGTGTGTGTGTGTGTGTGTGTGTTTTACTGGGCGTGGTTGTTTGGGCTTAACTAAAATTATTTTTTGTTTATTATACTTTATTTTTTTATATTTTGGGGTTTGAGAGTCGTCTCTCTCTCTCTCTCTCTCTCTCTCTCTCTCTCTCTCTCTCTCTCTCTCTCTCTCTCTCTCTCTCTCTCTCTCTGTGTGTGTGTGTGTGTGTGTGTGTGTGTGTGTGTGTGTGTGTGTGTTAATTTATTTTCCATGTTTCAATCTCACACACAAAGTGATCCTACGTGAACATGGGTGAGGGTCAGATGACACGACAAAACCTTTCTGTTCTCTGCTTTCCTAAAAGTGGTTGAGGTGAGCATAAATATGTATGGAATCAAAACAAAACCTTAGATCACACGACAAAAACTTTCTGTACTTTGCATATCTTACAGTGGTTATGATCCTGCTATTTTCTATGCCCTTCATATCGTGTACTCCTTAGCTTTCTGTCTAAATATTTTAAAAGCCAGGGTTCTGATATGTTGGGACTGGCAGGATAAAGCATTTCTTAGAGTGATTTCGGTACTTCAGTGTTCTCCCTTTCCATCTTCGTGTATTTCTTAGCTCTCTATCTAAATATCTTATAAGCTGAGTTTCTGATCTGTAAATGGAACTGGGGGAATACTACATTTCTGACAGTGTTGAAGGTACTGCAGTTTCCTCCCCTTCCATCTTCGTGTACTTCTTAGCTGTCTGTCTATATATTTATCAAGTTTCTGATCCGCACGATGGGACTGGGAGAATATTACACTTCTGACAGTGTTTAAAGTACTGCAGTTTTCTCTCCTTCCATTTTTGTTTACTCAGCTGTCCATCTAAATATGTTATAAGCCAAGTTTCTGATCCCTATGTTGCGACTGACAGGATATAGCGTTTCTTAGAGGGATTTCGGTGCTGCGATTTTCTCCCCATTCATCTTCGTGTCCCTCTTAGCTGTCCGTCTACATATTTGTCACCTTCGTAAGCAAACCGCCTAAGTCATTATTTTCTACTTTACCGGAAATAGGAAAAGAACTGTCATCATCTCATTTGGCTTAATATTTAGGCAGAAATGAAAAGGCCAATTCTAGAACACTCAAACTGTCGTCATCTCATTTGGCTTAATATTTAGGCAGAAATGAAAAGGCCAATTCTAGAACACTCAAACTGTCATCATCTCATTTGGCTTAATATTTAGGCAGAAATGAAAAGGCCAATTCTAGAACACTCAAACTGTCATCATCTCATTTGGCTTAATATTTAGGCAGAAATGAAAAGGCCAATTCTAGAACACTCAAACCCTGAATGACGAAGGCAGCTATACAAAAACGGGCGTCACGTGTTAAAAAATTGATGTAGACAAAAACCTGGAATTCGCTGAAAAATGACTTAGGGGATTGTTTTATGCGGGTTACGATATTTTATCAGCCAAATTTCTGAACCGTATTGCCTATAAACGTTTAGAGACGATTTATGTTTTCCCGTCTCCCTATCACCCCGCCTGGCTCGCCTTACCTCTCCTCTCTCAGGCCGGGTATAAATTCTACCAGCGCTAAGGTTTGGACTGACAGGATTCACCAGTGTCACATCCTTCTCCTCAGATTGAGTGGCAGGTTACTATTATACTATCCATTATGTTGTATAAATGTCTATCAAAAGTTCTCCACCTGATTCATTTTCTCTTTAATGCGAAGACCCCCCAAGAAAGTTTCATTGGTGTCCACTAAGCGAAACGTGACCTGAAGAGAATAAGAATAATCGGCGCCAAATGTGGAGGACCTGAACGAATGAAAGATGTAATGGTCTGAAAATTATAGTGTGTGAACTCGTCAGAGAAATCGTATTGCTTAATGACAGGTTTCGTTAAACATTGGAGACGTTTGGGCTTCCGGTGAGTTATGAGCAGGATACTACTACTACTACTTCTAACCTAACCTAATCAGATCTAACGTAACCATACCTTACCTTACCATATCTTACCTTACCTTATCTAACCTAACTTAACCTAACCCGTACTACTACTACTACTACTACTACTACTACTACTACTACTACTACTACTACTACTACTACTACTACTACTACTACTACTACTACTACTACTGCTTTCTAGGATCGTCCCCTCCCACACACACTCCACCGCTTGCACACACCACACGTCTGCACCCAAAAAGCAAGCCCAGCATGAAGCTAACGGTGCCAGGGAGAGAGGGCTTCGAAAGGGTAACCAACCTGAAATTACTTTGAATCCTGTGATTTTCTGGTGGTAAGTGTCTGCCAAAATTGTGAGGGTGGTGGTGGAGATGGTGTTTTGGAAAGCTGCGGGCTCTGTCTGTCTGTCTGTCTGTCTGTTTGCCTGTTTATCTGTCTGTCTGTCTGTTTGCCTGTTTATCTGTCTGTCTGTCTGTCTGTTTGCCTGTTTATCTGTCTGTCTGTCTGTCTGTCTGTCTGTTTGCCTGTTTATGTCTGTCTGTCTGTCTGTTTGCCTGTTTATGTCTGTCTGTCTGTCTGTTTGCCTGTTTATGTCTGTCTGTCTGTCTGTCTGTTTGCCTGTTTATCTGTCTGTCTGTCTGTCTGTCTGTCTGTCTGTCTGTTTGCCTGTTTATCTGTCTGTCTGTTTGCCTGTTTATCTGTCTGTCTGTCTGTCTGTCTGTTTATCTGTCTGTCTGTCTGTCTGTCTCGCATTTAGTATTTATGTAAAGTCTTTATTATTTTGTTCCTATACTCTTTATTATATTCTCCTCCTCCACACTACTACTACTACTACTACTACTACTACTACTACTACTACCGCCACCACTACCACTACTACTGCTACTACTACTACTACTACTACTACTACTACTACTACTACCGCCACCACTACCACTACTACTACTACTACTACTACTACTACTACTACTACTACTACTATTACTACTACCACCACTACTACTACTACTACTACTACTACTACTACTACTACTACTACTACTACTACTACTACTACTACTACTACTACTACTACTACTACTACTGCTACTACTACTACCGCCACCACCACTACTACTACTACTACTACTACTACTACTTTTTTATTATTATTTTTTTTTTTTATACGGGCCTCCATCTATTACAGTTGCGTTGTGAGCGGTATATTTTCTCATATCCTTTCACAAAGCAATTCATTGGCCCCACCCCGCCAATGACTGTGGCCGACAACCATCTTTATTTAATATTACAAACCTTATTAAACATATTATTTTTAAGCTAACAGAGCTTGTGGTTGATACGACTATCAACCACCGTCGCCTCAAAGTCCAGGTCAGCAATGTGGGTGGTTTTGGGTGCAGGTGACCTGGTTCCTCTCAGGCAGACCAAGGCTGACCTCAGGAGGGAGAAGGACAGCCTGCATCTCATCCAGGCGACCACACTGCTTCTTGGCTGCTGTTTCTTATCCGCCAGTGTTTCGGCGAGTCTTGCGTAGAAGCTCTGCGCCCTTGGTCCCATCCCTCCTGCCGTCGTGAATACTACCGGGGTGAAGGAGCCCTGGTCCACATTCTGTATTCTTTCTTCATATGCTCTGTTCTTCTCTTGTTCGTTTCTTCTGTGGGCTGCATCAAGGGTCAGGTCTCTGTGGCAATGGGCCATGGGATCAAAGATCCTTATGTCAAAGTATGCCCTTTGTCCACGAGTCCAAAACCCTCTGGCGCTAACATCCACTCGTGCTTCGTTCGAAACATTAGCGGTGCGTCTGGCGAGGTGTTCGCCATGCAGAGGGAGCAGCATGGGTTCCACAGTCACGTCGTGGCAGACTTCTTTCAGCATCTGAGCTGTTACGTCTCTTACTTCATCATGTTTCTTGCAGACGAAACCTCCTCTCTTGCATGTCATGGCATGACTACTACTACTACTACTAATACTACTAATACTACTACCGCCACCAGTACCAGTACTACTGCATAAATGATACCTCCACCCATGTTTATTTTCCCAACACATAATCATGGAGGGCTCCATAGCTTGGAGGTCATTAGCCCCAACTCTGTTTGCTAATGACTGTGGCATCCAACCATATCACTAATACTACCTAGCACTAAATCACCTATCATCGATTACGTCCAGATCCACCTGTCCTTCCCTACTCAAGTCACTCCCGACCCACCCTAATGTCACTCTCCACCACTGTGGCTTCATAGTCCATATTGGAGATGGTGGTGGCTTTTGGGCCAGAGTGTCTGGTGCCCCTGAGACATAGGATGGCCGACCTGAGCAGGGAGAACGAGAGGCGACACCTCATCCAGGCGACAACGTGGCTCCTTGGCTGATGCTTCTTTTCTGAGATTAGTTCCGCGAGGCGTGTGTAGAAGCATTGGGCCCTGGGACCCATCCCGCCGGATGTGGTGAAGACGAGGGGGGTGAAGCTGCCCTGATCTACATGTTGGATTCTTTCACCGTATACCCTTGTCTTCTCCTGCTCGTTCCTGTGGTGGGCGGCTTGCAGGGGCAGCTCACGGTGACAGGCAGCCATCGGGTCGAATATGCGGATGTCCATGAACGCCCGCTGTCCGCGCACCCAGAATCCGCGGGCACTTACATCAACCCGTGCCTCCTGTGAGGTATTGGCTGTCCTGTACCGAAGGTGTTCGCCGTCCAGGGGAAGCAGTGCCGGCTCGGTAGTGACGTCTTGGCATACCTCCCCAAGCATGCTGGCTGTCAGATTTTTACTTCCACATTTCCCGTATCAAGCAAGCGTTATTCAAGATCCTCCTCCTCCTCCTCCTCCTCACGAACATCATCTCACACTCACTGAGCACAATTTTCACCTCCTTTTGCTCCTACTACACCTTCAGGCCGCCTTGTGATTGGCTGGCTTCCTCCTCGCTGCCTCGCGTTCTGCTCACTGATTGGCCGACTGAGGGATGAATCTCGTGACGTCACTTCAGGATGTGGCGTTTTGATGGGATTTTTTTTTTTCTTTCATCATCATCATTCTCTCTCTCTCTCTCTCTCTCTCTCTCTCTCTCTCTCTCTCTCTCTCTCTCTCGCTCTTATCTAATGATTACCATAATTAGCTTCCGCATGGATAAAAAGAGGAGGGAAATAGGGAACAGAGGAGGGAGGGACGGCGGGGTTGGGAGGGCTGGAGAAGGGAGGAAGGAAGGAAAGGAGGGAGGGAGGGAGGGAGGGAGAAGAGAAGACAGTTACCTGGAAGAAGTAGGTAAGGAAACAGGCCACCCAAAGCCCGTGGCCCAAAATTGCTAGTATGTCATCGAAAGTAGAGGGAACGAGGGAAAGTTTTAAGCAGTATTTTACGTGTGTGGTGTGTGTACTTCTTCCAGTCCAGGCGTCGCGGTGTCTGCTAACTCCGCCGTGATATAGTACGGAGTGTTTGGGGTGATGCACCCAAGGCTATAGGAAACGAAACCAAACGCTCAGAGCGGCGTTGAAGCTCTTAGTGCTTGTTTTCCATCCAACTGTACTTGTTTTGTTTATAAATCTTGCAGTTAAGTAGCAGAGTGGTAACTTTTGATATCGCTGGCCTCTCAAACTCTACAAAGGACATAACCAAAGCCCCTGAACGATACGCAGACTTATGTGTAAACACTGATGTTTACTTTCTATCCTGGTACACTCGTCTGGTCTTGCAGTAAAGTAGCAGACAGGTAAAATTTGAAAACACTTGTTGAGGAAACTCTGTAAATGACATAACAAATTCTCCAGAATAAAACTCTGGCTTATAAACAGTAGCTACTTTATCTAATGATAGTTTTCCATCCCAGTATACTCGTTTTCCTTATAAATCTTGCAGTAAAGTAGCGGATAGGTAATGTTTGAGATCAGTTGTCTCGAAAATTCTGTAAGGAACATAACATATTGAGCGATCCTGTACGAACAATATATATATATATATATATATATATATATATATATATATATATATATATATATATATATATATATATATATATATATATATATATATATATATATATATATATATATTATTTTTTGGTTAAAATAAGTCTGTGAAAGCAAACTCGTCACAGTTGGTAGTCCAGCACGCCAAACGAAGGCCTTAAGGAAATTTCCGTCGCTAACCAGCGCGGTACTCGCGGCAAGATCCGTGACGGCCGCGCCTCCCCGCTGGTGCCGCGTGAGGCACGACGAGTACCGCCGCCACCCGCTGAATGAGGCCATTATGGACACTCGGAAATATCGTGAATGTAGTCCCGGAAAAAGGAAAAAAAATTGTACTTTCATAAAAAAACTGAATTTTGAAATCACAAAATTCTGCACATATAACAAAATTCACCAAAATATGTGTGGCAAAATAAGATAATTGTGAACATTGTAGTAAATCAAATAGTAGAAATGACAAAAGGAGATATTTTATGTACTTCATTTAACAAAAGTCAGACTTTAACATTTGACACGCTTTGGTTTTGCATATTACACTAAAACCCGATTCAAGTCTATGCACTCTGCGTGATCGCTTAAAACGTCCAGACTGTTGTAGCAAATCGAGATAGTGCTAGAAGTGTTCTCCCGTACTCCTATTACAAGAGTTAATCAGCATCCTTCATCAGTCCTCTAAGTGTGCTCCCATCCTCCTAATACAAGAGTTAATCAGCATCCTTCATCAGTGCTCTAAGTGTGCTCCCATCCTCCTATTACAAGAGTTAATCAGCATCCTTCATCAGTGCTCTAAGTGTGCTCCCATCCTCCTAATACAAGAGTTAATCAGCATCCTTCATCAGTGCTCTAAGTGTGCTCCCATCCTCCTAATACAAGAGTTAATCAGCATCCTTCATCAGTGCTCTAAGTGTGCTCCCATCCTCCTATTACAAGAGTTAATCAGCATCCTTCATCAGTGCTCTAAGTGTGCTCCCATCCTCCTAATACAAGAGTTAATCAGCATCCTTCATCAGTGCTCTAAGTGTGCTCCCATCCTCCTAATACAAGAGTTAATCAGCATCCTTCATCAGTGCTCTAAGTGTTCTCCCATCCTCCTAATACAAGAGTTAATCAGCATCCTTCATCAGTGCTCTAAGTGTGCTCTCATCCTCCTAATACAAGAGTTAATCAGCATCCTTCATCCCTGTCACTGCTACACTTGAGAGCGGCCCTTCCGCTACTATATCTTTTCTTCCTACGACTAAAACGCATTCACTATGGGCTCATCAAATCTACTGGACACCTCTTCTCTCTTACTCTGTGCGGATGTCGTGTTGGGAGCTTCCAGGTTTTATAGTGTGTGTGTGTGTGTTTGATGGCCCTGGTGTTAGTTTGACCTTTCTTCTGGACAATGAACGTAAAGAAACACTCATGAAACTCTGACTCATCTCCTTTTTGACCTTTGGAAAGAGTTGATGTGGGAGGGAAAACGTCTGTGGATTCCGAACTTTGTCTAATGTGATGCGGAACAGAGTAGTCGAGGGTGTTGGAGCGTTGCTTTATTTGTTGCGGCTCGTTTATGCCGCCACCTGCCGGTAATTGGTTCCATCACTCACTACCAGCAGGTGTGTTCCGCAGCCTTGAACGTGAAGCTTATAACGTAAACAGTAGCCATCAACACCACACACACACACACACACACACACATGGTTTTCTTTCTCTTTCCTTTGCACTTCATCATCATTTTGTTATTGTTGTTGTTATATTTCTTCGTTTTCTTCTTCGTTTTCGTCTTTCGTCCTCTTTCTCTTCTTCTTCTTCTTCTTCTTCTTCTTCTTCTTCTTTTCTTTCTCCACCTTCTATCCATTACTACTATTTCTCCGTTTATCTTCTTCCTTTTGTTATTGTTATTGTTGTTGTTGTTGTTGTTGTTGTTGTTGTTGTCGTTCTTTTTCTTCTCCTATTTCTTCATCTTTATTCACTACTACTATTTCTTCATTTCTCTCTCCCTCGTAGCAGCTCCTTCCTCTCGGCACTCCTCCTCATCATCTCCCACTCTCTTCCTTCCTTTCGGTCTTTCTCATGCTCCTTCTGGTCTCTGCTAATAACTGACTTGTCCAATAACTTACTGTTTTCATTATAAATAACTAACGCCTGGATTTTTTACGTTTTGATTCCGCCGCCTTGTTGCCTCTCTTCCTGTCTTCTATCGATAATTTCACGCTGACTGCCCTTCTGAACTTACTAACTGCATGCCTTCCCCCCTCCTCCCGCGGCCTCGCTAGACTCGACTTTCGACTCAGATCCCTTACCAGAGTTAAACAGCATCTTCACTCTTTCATCCCTCACGCTGGTAAACTCTGGAACAATCTTCCTTCAACTGTATTTCCTCCTGCCTACGACTTGAACTCTTTCAAGAGGAGGGTATCAGGACACCTCTCCTCCCGAAATTGACCTATCTTTCGACCACTCCTCCGTACTCTTCTTAGGAGCAGTGAGTAGCGGGCTTTAATTTTTTCATTATTGTTTTTTTTATGCCCTTGAACTGTCTCCTTTGCTGTAAAAAAAAAAAATACCGTGGCTGATTTGTCTTTTTTTAGCCCGTTTTTCAAGGCGTGGTTATCTTTTTTTTTTTCATATAACTTTTTTTACGAGTGAGCTTCTAATATGTCGACTTAAATGTATATATCCGACATTTCTGACCATCTCCGTCTCAAAAAATGGAATTAAAGCACCAAACTAGCCACATAACTGTTCATAAATACTAATACCACGTTTAAAGATAATTGGTGCAACTGTCTAATAAGTAACTCTTGCTACCTACTCTCACAGACTACTGGCTCTTTCCTCTCATACACGCCCGAGGGTCTGCTGGTGTCTCTATCTGGTACGGCAACTCACATATATTCGACTGTTTACTCTTTTCACAGTATGCAAAATCACCCGTTCTGACTAGGTGACTTCCCTCTCCTCCCTATTAAGTTTCCTCTACTCTTTAGGTGACTGAAACGGTGACTTATCCTGCACAACCACTCTGAATGCTTTCCTCCACATGCACAGAGATCAGGCAGTCCCTCAATCGGCCAGCCATATCTCAGAGCTAAAGCCAAAATTCTGAAACATTTCGGATCTTGCACACCTACATTTGATAAGGTTTTCGTAGGTGATGTTGTGGGTGTTTCCATGGGTAGTTTTTTGAGTCCAGTAATGGCTTGACAATTACGGGTTCTGCACCATGAACGTGGGAAACACTCACGAGAACCGGACACCTCCTTTGTGGCCTTGGGAAACAGCTGTTGTGGGAGCCGAAAGTGTCTCAGAAAACGAACCTGTAAGAACGTTAGAACACATTTTGTTTAGATTACTGATACCGTAACCAATGACACACACACACACACACACACACACACACACACACACACAATAATCTTAATAAAGTTCCCTTACGTTGGCAATCTCTCTCTCTCTCTCTCTCACACACACACACACACACACACACACACAATAATCTTAATAAACTTCTCTAACGTTGGCAATCTCTCTCTCTCTCTCTCTCTCTCTCTCACACACACACACACACACACACACACACACACACACACATATACACACACACACACACATATACACACACACACACACACACACACACACACGCACATACACACACATAATCATGCAGCTACAAGTTTTCGGCGTCCGTGTCCCCGTTTGGTCCCATCTCTGCGTTGGACAAGGTTTTCACGCACACAAATAAGCCACCACACACGTCCACACAACACCCCGCCACTCGCGTGAGGAAAATTTATGTAGCGGTCGTTGTGAAAGCCTTGTGGTTGCGAAGAACATTTGTGCCTGAGTTATGGGTAATTTATTTTGCCTATGGTCATGTTCTCAGTGACGTTTGTACTAGGGATGGGCAAGTACCGTTAATTTGAGTACCGGTAGTACCGGTACCGAAAACTCAAGTACCGTTAGTACCGGTACCGGTACCGGTACCCAAAGGAGTTTTTTTTCTTAATGACTTCTGATGAAATTCCCAAACAAATTTCCTGGAAGGAAAACCCTCTCTCTTCCTTCAACTTAATATCAACTAGAGTAGAAATGCAACGTTTAGGAGCCTTCTGATTAATGTAAAATCACTTAGGTTTAAGGACAGACCACCTAGTCTGTACCATGGGGTCTGTGTGGTCTAATTTTCTATTTAAATCTATGTAAATCTCTCTCTCTCTGAATTATTGAAAAATAAATCTGTGATACCAGTATCAGTTATCGATACCAGGTACCGGTACCTGGTATCGATAACTGCTATCGGTACTGGTACCGCGAAGCATCATGATCACTTGGGTTCCGGGAAGCTTAATGATCACTCGGCACTGCGCATTGCCGTTAGGAGTGACGCTCGGTGCTCGCCCGCCTCCATGCGGTATGAGCCCTGTGTGTAGACGCTGAGTCACTGCCCCGCTGACCGTCTCCCCAAGTTCCCACCATTTTGTCCTGCTTTCCGTTTCCATCACAGCTCCCGTTTCCATTATTTTATTTATTTATTGGAGTTAGTGGATAATTTTTCATGTCCGATTCTTTTTCTTTTTTAGGTTGCTAATAAATATTGTTATTGTTATTAGACTATGATCGAGTACCCATATCACCGAGATATCCACTCACTAAATGGTGATCTCTCTCTCTCTCTCTCTCTCTCTCTCTCTCTCTCGCCTGCTACACATCCAATATTTAATCATCTTATATAATTCATCATGCAATTCTTTACAGCCAGAAACTCTCGCCAAGGGATTCAAACTTTTTTCGTTAATGCTTTATTGGATAAATATGATCTCTCTCTCTCTCTAAAAGTTAACGAGTCATACGAATTTAACAATGGCAAGTAAAAAGAAAATGAAGTCTTGGGTTAAAAGTTAGTGAGTCCCACGAGTCTTTAGAAAACGCTAATATATATTGTTATTGTTATTAGACTATGATCGAGTACCCACTTCCCATATCACCGAGATATCCACTTACTAAGTGGTGATCTCTCGATCTCGCTCTCTGAATGAAGTGAATATTTATTTTTTCAATAAAAAAAATAGCATGTATAGTTATTATGGATGTACTCGATCATAGTCTAATAACAATAACAATATTTATTAGCAACCTAAAAAAAAAATCGGACATGAAGAATTATCAATAAATCCAATAAATAAATCCGAGCAACTGGTACCGGTACCGAGCAATCTGGTACCGGTACCGTACCGTTTAGCTGGTACCGTTAGTACCGGTACTGGTACCGGTACCTGCCCACCCCTAGTTTGTACAAGTTGTGCGTGTCGATGCATGAATGGAGGAGATCAAGCAGCGTGGGTGTGCCTGGATCATTAGGGCTGTGGATGCTTGGAGGCAGAACGAGATAATGTGAACGCGGCTTGAGGAGCGGAGGAAGCAGAAAAAAGTATGTAGTTAGGTGAAAGGGAAGACGAAGGCCAGGGGATCGATAGGCCTTGTCCAACTATCACTAGGCTCATTTTTTTTACAACAACGGAGACGGCTCAAGGGCAACAAAAAGAGTGCAAAAAAAAAAAAAAAAAAAAGCCTGCTGCTCGTCGCTCCCATATTAGAGAAAAGAAAAGAGTAGCCAAAAGAGAGGTCAATTTCAGGTGGAGAGGTGTCTTGATACTCTTCATATAACTCTTCATAAAACTCTACATATAAATACTAACACAACCTCTACCAGAATCTTCTCATACACTAACCATGGACATGCTAACACAACCACTACCAAAGCTTTACCGAATTGGGCGTGTAAGCCTCGAACCGTTTGAAAATATGGGTCCAGGATGGGAGGGGACACAACTCTTGAATAAAAAGAAAATAATAAAACATATGGGTTGTTGCAATGATTGGACACTTAGAGGCGGTTCACAGGAATGGATTTACGTGGAACTTATTTTGTTATCACTATAAGAAGTGTGTGTGGGGGGGGGGGAGAGGAGGGGGGATGAACTCTTGGACATACAAACGGGGAAAAAAAAAGTGTGGATCGTATCAGTAACTGGAATCTTGGAAAATCTTTTAAGGTGGTGGGATGGAACTCTTTGATGTGACGTATCATTTAGTTCACACACTACGCGAGAAAGACAAATGACCGAATAAAAAAAGAAAAAGAAAAGCTCGCACAAAGGCCGCTTTCACCCAGTCAGTAGAGTAGAAGAAAACGGAGCCAAAAATAGACGATCGCTCTAGTTGGAAAGGCATCTTGAGTCTCAGGTCTGATGAAGATGAAGATTGTCGAGACGGCATTAGATATTAGTAAGGTGTGTGTGTGAGAGAGAGAGAGAGAGAGAGAGAGAGAGAGAGAGAGAGAGAGAGAGAGAGAGAGAGAGAGAATTATTGCAAGGTGTGGCTGGAGAAGTGGTAATATACGGGAACTCTATTAAAAAAGATTGTAAAAGAATTGTTGAATTTTTGCCTCCTAGTATTATTACGGTCGAGTTAAAGATTCTTGTGTTAGGTAACTTAGGACCCTCTGTGTCTGTTGAATATTAAGTACTTTACAAGTGAAGATTGTGGTCGCGCACTTGGCAAACCTTAACCGAGTCTTGGCTACAAAGTATATTTTTTTTACAGTAAAGGAAGCAGCTCAAGGGCAAAACAAAAAAAGTATTAATTAGAAAAAAGCCCGCTAAACACTGCCTCTATAATAAAGAGTTCAGAAGATTGGCCAAGAGAGGCTAATTTCGAGAGGAGCGGCGTCTCGATACTCTTTTCATCATCCTGTTAAATGTTAAAGTGTTCTAGTTAGCTTTGAATTATGCTCTTCAGCCATTACTAGGCCACTGCAAGACAAAGGCCTTTCCCAACGTCCTCCACTGCTCTTTCTGGCTTTGGTGCACTCAGTCCTGCTACGAAAATGCTCTAAATTCATCCCTCCACTTGGTCCCCTGTCTGCCCTGATTTCTACAGTTTATGGGTTGTCAGTCCGTAATTTAGGTTGCCCATCTGTTGTTAGTTCCACGGACTAGACGACCTGCCTATTTCATCTTCTAATTCAGCATCGTCATTAAAATACTTTCAACCTTTGTCTGTTCTCTATGGCATGACGCTCGCTTCCTGTCTCTATGTTATTTTCAGCATTTTTTTCGCCGCTCCTCTTTGTACGCATCTTAGCTTGCTGAGGTTTTTGTGAGGCGGCAAGTTTCTGAATCGTATGTGAGGACTGGCGGGATGCATTGATTGTACGCCTTCATCATCAGGGAGAGAGGCAGGCTGATATTCACGTCATCCTTCTGTTTACCTAAAGTGATTAATTTTACGCGGGTTGGTTGTGGCTTATTATTTGTCCTAGATTTGTTTTTTTACAGTGAAGGAAACAGCTCAAGGGTAGTAAAGCAAAAACAAAAAAAAAACAAAAAAATCACGCTACGCGCTGCTCATGCATAAGTAAACAGAGGTAGTGGAGGAGAGTATATAGACACTTCTGCTCCAGAAATTGACCTCTATTTTGGGCACTCATCTGTACACTTTATATATATATATATATATATATATATATATATATATATATATATATATATATATATATATATATATATATATATATATATATACATACATACACACATAGGGGGAGTGATTATCAGGCTTCTTTTTTTTTTTTTTTGCCCTTGAGCTGCTTCCTTTACTGTAAAAAAAAAAAAAAAAAAACAGAGGTCAGTTTCGGATGGAGAGTCGCATTGCTCCACCTTTTCCTGTGTTTTGTTCCTGATCAATATTTGGTGTCCTGTCTACTGACTTTCTTTATTAACATAACCTTAGTTTTCTTCACATATATCTTTTTAACGCATCGATAGGTAGGTACACCGTGTATAATAAAATAGGTAGCGTGATAAAGTGTTCCCTTACGATTTCAGACTTTGGAGTTTCTCGATCGTCCTATGCAAGTTTTCCTCTAACACACTTTGAAAGGTTGTCATCTGCAAATCTAAGGCTGTTAAGGTATTCCAGTCTACCTTGATTCCTGTGTTGTTCCACTGTAATTTATCAAATATTTTAAGCAAGCCGTGAATAGCTTTGGAGATAGTCACCTTGAACAAAACTTTCTTAGTTGGAACGCTCTCGCTTTTCTTTTGGAGGTTAGTGCTGCCGTGCTGTCTGTCTCTAAATCAAGTGGAGGAAGTCTGGGTGTGGCGACAAGGATTGAGAGCTTGGAGATCATAAAAGCTGACACTGAAGAATTTGCGCTTGACTAAATGTTCAGGAGTAAGATGTGTCGTGACGGTGAAGAATGGAAGATTATGTGGAAACCGGGGAAGGAGGAAGCGAGGGTGGCAACAGTGATGAGAATTTGGAATTCACAAATGCGGATACTGACTTGTGCTTGTCTTGAAGGTTATGGCGTCCGCCAAGCGTGACAGAGTGGGCGTTACTCCACATACTGTTATTACGCATTAGTACATATGTGTCTGTAGTCGCTGCACTTACCAATACTTTTTCAATGTAACTTTAACTTGTTTTCTTTATTGATATTTCGTCAAAGTAAGAAACTGTAACCACTCAAATGTTATTTTTTTTTTTGCTAATATTATGTTTAACAGTTTGTAATAAGAAAGTGCATCATTATGAAAAATAACGTATCATTTACTTTTTAAAAACTGTTTTATATTTTCGATGAATATTAAATACACATGACGTTTTAGCAAAACCTAAAAAAGGTATTTCTCTAACAATCTTCCGCAAATTTACTGATGGGAGTAATACTAAACCAAATGATAAACACGGCCTCACATTGCAAGTGGTATCTGATAAGAAATTCAAAGGCTCGAATGTAAACGCGCCGCGCCTCCTGCCTGTGCAAATTTTGAAATACTTATAATCGTCAGATATCTTTTGAAAAATCGCGGGATTGATGCCAATAACTGACCTGGCTATTTGAGTTTTTTAACAGATTTTCCCTTACCGCTCGTTTTGGGGTCAGAAAAGCAGTCGCTGGGGCGTCATCACCACAAGGAAGAATATGGTCCACCTAAAACTACCCTAAAAAAAAAAAAAAAAAAAAATAGTCTAGAAAAAATAAAGAAAAGAAAAGGCAGGGTAAAGAAAGAGCAAGTAAAGAAAAGTCCTAATGAAAGCCATCCACTATAGTCCAATTCCCTTCCTTTCCACCCTCCCCCAGCTCGCGTCTCGGCTGATGTCCCGCCCCACCCCCCTAAACACACACTCCTCTGTTCCTGTGTTTGAAAAGTAAAGAGAACAAGAAAGGGAGAGTCATAAAGAAACTGAACCCTTTAATCCCTTTCCTTCCCTCCCTTTCCCAGCTCGTTGCATGTTCCGCTCACCCCTAAACACACACTCCTCTGTTCCTGTGTTTGAAGAGTAAAGAGAAAACGAGTAAGGAAAAGCCATAAAGAAACTGAACCACTGTAATCCTTTCCTTCCTCTCCCAGCCCGCGTCTCCTGCATGTCCCCCTGTGTTTGAAGAGTAAAGAAAACGAGTAAAGAAGAGCCATAAGGAAACTGAACCCCTGTAATCCCTTCCTTCCTCTCCCAGCCCGCGTCTCAAACATGTCCCCCTGTGTTTGAAGAGTAAAGAGAAAACGAGTAAAGAGCCATAAAGAAACTGAACCCCTATAATCCCTTCCTTCCTCTCCCAGCCCGCGTCTCAAACATGTCCCCCTGTGTTTGAAGAGTAAAGAGAAAACGAGTAAAGAGCCATAAAGAAACTGAACCCCTATGATCCCTTCCATCCTCTCCCAGCCCGCGTCTCCTGCATGTCCCCCCCACCTCTAAACACACTCCTCCGTTCCTCTGCTTGGCTTCCTGAGTTAAGAGCCGCGTCTGGGCTGCCATTTGGTCCGCCTTCCCACAAGTTTGCTGTGACAGGAGACATATTGGAGCTATTTGTCGCTATTTTCCGGCCATTAGGCGCGCCGGGATGATGGCAAGAGAGAGAGAGAGAGAGAGAGAGAGAGAGAGAGAGAGAGAGAGAGAGAGAGAGAGAGAGAGAGAGACCAGCACTGGCTCACAGATCAACAGATGGACACACGCACACACAAAAAAGGAAAAAATAGGCAGCGGGACAGACAAACAGACAGACAGACAGACACAGACAGACGTGAGAAAATGACCCAGAATTGCACACGAGAGAGAGAGAGAGAGAGAGAGAGAGAGAGAGAGAGAGAGAGAGAGAGAGAGAGAGAGAGAGAGAGAGAGAGAGAGAGAGAATAACAAAATGGTTGGTAATAAAACACAGTTAGATGCTTGCAATATTGTTTTGTTTTTTTAGTCTCTGCACAAAATTTCCTTTCTTGGTTATTGTTGATTATTTTCGTCTTATTCAATTACAAAAAAACACGTTATTTTATCATATTTTTTCCTCCTCCTCCTCCTCCTCCTCCTCCCGCTCCTCCCTCTTATTCATCATCATTATCATCAGTATCATCATAATCATCATCGTCATCTCATATCTTCATTCTCCTCCTTGTTCCCTCCTCCTCCTCTTCCTCCTCCTTCTCCATCCCTTTCTCTCCTTCCTACGTCACTATTTTTCCTTTTCTGCCTTCCTTCTATTTCCTTCCAATTATTATTTTCCTTTCCATTGTTACTGTTTCTTGTTATCCTTCCTTCCTTCTTTGCTTCGTTTCTTCCTTCTCTCTCTTTTTCCCTCCTTCATTCATTAGTTTATTTGATTCATTCACTCGTTCTTTCGTTCCTTTGTCCGTTCTGTTCTTTCTATTCTTCCTTCCTCCCATCCTTTCTTCCTTCCTTCCTTCTCTTCAACCACTATCCCTCCTCCTCCTCCTCCTCCTCCTCCTCCCCCTGCTCCTTCTTTTCCCTCAAATACAAAGAAATAGGAAATTGAAAAAAGAAATCACGAAGCAAATGACTACGGAATGTTATGGATGGAGATAATGAAAGAAATATTGATCATACAGAAATAGAATGAAATATACCCGCCATTCATGTAGTCTAAAAATAACACTTAGCTCATACACTGGGCTCTGTCAGGAATACGGAAGATAAATACATAATTTTGTTAACGTTCCGCCTATGGTACCGTTACGCTCTCTTGGTGGCTCCCGGTGGTCGGACCCAACCCATTATGGCGCAGGCAAGTCTTTACAGTGGCGCCATCTTGCTTGGCTTATGGTGTCCCGCGGATCACCATTTTAATCATCTTTAGAGCCCAGAGTCCGGGTTGATAGGTGGTCTTCAGAACAGTACGTAGGTAGTCTTATACTGTGCAAATTTTCCGTGGATCTTCAGTCAAACCACGATTTCCGCTGGCGTGGTTCTCGTGTTTCTGTGGTTTTCTGACGTGTCCACGATCTTCCAAAGCAACGATAGATTTTAGTGAAGGACGACGGTATTACTCACCATCATCATCATCAGCAATAACGAGAAACTAATGAGAACCACGCCAGCGGAAATCGTGGTTTGACTGAAGTTCCACGAAAAATTTGCCCAGTGTAATAGCCCCTTGAGACTACCCACGTGCTGTCCTGAAGACCACCTATCAACCCGGACTCTGGGCTCTAAAGATAATAGAAATCGTGATCCGCGGGACAGCATAAGCCAAGCAAGATGGCGCCACTGTAAACACTTGCCTGCGCCATAACAAGATGAGTCCGACCACCAGGCTCTTATATTTACCGACTTCCGACCCCAAAACTGTCTCCTAGACCCCAAAAACGATATTTACTTATAATCATCGCTAAAATAGTTAATTCCTGATGTTTCTTGGCAATAGATGGGCGTCAGAAACCGGTAAATACTATGCTCTGAGTACCATGACCTGGCAACGGTGGCGGTGACTAAACACGTCAGCTTGTAGCGGCGGGCGGGACGTGAACTCGGGGCCTCCAGAACACTGCGCCCGCACGCTGACTAATCATACCCCTACATTCCTCCCCCCTTCACCTCTCCCCCCCTCCGTGCCCTACTTCCTCCTTAGATTTGGAGGGGGCAAGG
>NC_066565.1:6406413-6426413 GCF_024679095.1 Eriocheir sinensis
GTGGTTGGTGTTTCTGGATCCGATATGCATTACTTTACATTTGGTTGTGTTGAAGGACATCTGCCATTTTTCTGACCACCGAGTGATCTGGTCCAGGTCTCTCTGGATAATTTCGCAGTCTGCCGCCGTGAGGGTCTTCCCACCCACCTTTGTGTCGTCGGCAAATTTTGAAAGATTGGATTTTAATCCTAGTTCTAGGTCGTTGATATATATGATGATGAGTATGGGTCCCAGCACTGACCCCTGTGGCACTCCCCTTGTAACCGGGAGCCACTCGGAGGCCTGTCCGTTGAGTACAACTCGCTGTTTTCTTCCAGTGAGCCAGTCCTTGATCCACGCTGTCAGATTGTCGCCTAACCCCGCCGAATTGAATTTCTTGAGGAGTCTTTCGTGTGGCACTTTGTCAAAGGCTTTTTGAAAGTCTAGATATATAACATCACTAGGGATATGATTATCCCACAGTGAGGAAGAAGAGAAAATGCAGGTTACAGAGAAGAAAAAGGAGAACGAGGAGGGAAAGTAGAAGTAGAAGAAGAAGAGGAAGAAGAAAGAATGCCGGTTACAAAGAAGAAAAAGGAGAACGAGGAGGGAAAGTAGAAGTAGAAGAAGAAGAGGAAGAAGAAAGAATGCCGGTTACAAAGAAGAAAAAGGAGAACGAGGAGGAAAAGTAGAAACAGAGGAAGAGGAAGAGGAAGACGAAAGAATGCCGGTTACAAAGAAGAAAAAAGGAGAAAGAGGAGAAAGAAAATAAGAAAAATGATAGTAATAATAGTAGAGGGGAAGAAGAGGAGAGTATGTGAAATCAAGGAAGAAGAGAAGAGTGTGTTGTTTTAGGTAAGCGAGTTAGGTAGGAAAAGGTAGGAAAAGAAAGAGAAAGGTAAAGCGATGAAAAGAAAAGGAGAATGAGGAGGAAAAGTAGAAGTAGAAGAGGAAGAGGAAGAATGCAGGTTACAGAGAAGAGAAAGGAGAAAGAGAAAAAAGAAAAATGATAGTTATAATAATAGAGGGGAAGAAGAGTGTGTGTATGTGAAATCAAGGAAGAAGAGACAAAGAAACGAAGCGATGAATGAAAAGGAGGAGAAAGAGAAGAAGGAAAGAATTAGACCACAAACTAATCCTAAACATCCCCCTCGAAAACCAAAACCAAAGAAAACGGACACATTTCAGGGGAAGCTCAAGCAGAAGCCTCTAGTCCTCGTGTTCCACTTAAAAAGAATCCACTTAGGAAAGAATTAGACCACAAACTAATCCTGAACAGCCCCATCGAAAACCAAAACCAAAGAAAACGGACACATTTCAGGGGAAGCTCAAGCAGAAGCCTCTAGTCCCCGTGTTCCACTTACCACACTTTCAGCTCGGTAAGGTCAACGTTCTGGACCTTCTGCGTGAGTCCCTTGGCGTGGAGCGGGGCGATAATCTCCATGACGAAGGGAAGATCGTTTGCGTAGCGTGTCAGGGGCCCGCACACCATCACCCTTTGCGTTCGAAGCTTGGAGGGGAAGAGGCCAGTCCCCCCCAAGGGCACCCAACCTGAGAAAGAGGACAGGAGGGGGCTGAGTTAAGGAGGAGGGTGAAGAAGGGAAGGGTGAGGGAGAGAGAAAAGGGGGATTGTAAGGGAGAGGACTGAGGGGAAATGGATAGGAAAGAGAGGACAGGAAGGGGACGAGGGGAGGAGCGAGAGGGGAGGAGGGATGCAAGGGATGGGGTGAGGGATTGGGGAAAGGAAGCAAGGGAGATAGTGAGAAGGGGAGTGAGGGAAGTTGGATAAGAGAGAGAGAGAGAGAGAGAGAGAGAGAGAGAGAGAGGGGGGGGGGTAAATGACTTATATCTTTGCACATACTACTACTACTACTACTAGCTACTACTACTACTACTACTACCACCACCACCACCACCACCACTACTACTACTACTACTACTACTACTATTACTACTACTACTACTACTACTACTACTACTACATAAATGATACCTCCACCCACGTTTATTTTCCCGGCACATAATCATGGAGGGCTCCATAGCTTGGAGGTCATTAGCCCCCTCCTGTGAGGTATTGGCTGTCCTGTACCGAAGGTGTTCGCCGTCCAGGGGAAGCAGTGCCGGCTCGGTAGTGACGTCTTGGCATACCTCCCCGAGCATGCTGGCTGTCAGATCCCTCACTTCATCGTGTCGAATACAGACGAAGCCTCCTTTTTTACATGTCATGGTGTGGGTGACATCATTTGGTGATCCACATGCACAGAAATCATGCAGTCCCTCAATCGGCCAGCCATATCTCAGAGCAACGGCGTCGACAAATTCTTGTTTGTTGAGGCTGAAGGTCTTTGCTCTGATTGGTAATGACGTTAGCCAGTTAGATGCGCCTGCCTCCTGTGCTGTGTGTATTTTTCTACCCATTTCTGTGGACAGGTGGTGTGTAAGACGGTCCAGCTCGTCTTTTTGGGCCTGTTGCCTTTCTTCTGAGATTTTTCTTTTAATATCTCTTATTTCTGTTTGGTCTATCTCGCCCTCTGCCTCCTGAGCGATGATCCTGTTGATGAGTGACCTGGTGAGGCTGATGGAGTTTTGGTTCTCCTTATCAGCCAGCTTCTACTACTACTACTACTACTACTACCACTATTACTACTACTACTACTACTACTACTACTACTACTACTACTACTACTACTACTGCTGCTACTACCATTGCCTCACCTGACGTGGGTTTGTGGCCGAAGGTGCAGGTGTAGGCCGCTGGGCACCGAATCGAGCCGCCCAGGTCAGTGCCGAAGGCCATGGGGGTGCCGCAGCTGGCCAGGAGAGCCGACTGGGGTAGGGGGGGAGGGGTGATGAGGTGTGTGTGGGGGTGGGAGAGGTGATGATGTGTGTGTGTGGGGGGGGGGAAGGGGTGATGTGTGTGGGAGGATGGTGTGTGTGTGTGTGTGTGTGTGTGTGTGTGTGTGTGTGTGTGTGTGTGTGTGTGTGTGTGTGTGTGTGTGTGTGTGTGTGTGTGTGTGTGTGTGTTATGCTATTCTGAATACATGTTTTATTTATATCTTTCATGTGATTTTTATTTGGTTATCGATTTCTCGCTGTTGTTTTTCAGTTTAATTTTTACAACGTTAATTCTAATTCTGTTTATTTACATTTTTTCCGACTGAGGCATTCTTTTTTTTTTGGTATTATGAGCCTATTGACTTACTTTTCCTTTCCTTACTTTTCTTTTCTTTTCTTTTCTTTTCTTTTCCTTACGTTTCCATACTTTTCCTTACTTTTCTTTTCCTTTCCTTACTTTTCCTTACTTTTCCTTACTTTTCTTTTCTTTTCTTTTCCTTACTTTTCCTTACTTTTCCTTACTTTTCTTTTCTTTTCCTTACTTTTCCTTACTTCTCCTTACTTTTCTTTTCTTTTCTTTTCTTTTCTTTTCCTTACTTTTCCTTACTTTTCTTTTCCTTACTTTTCTTTTCCTTACTTCTCCTTACTTTTCTTTTCCTTACTTTTCCTTACTTTTCTTTTCCTTACTTCTCCTTACTTTTCTTTTCCTTACTTTTCCTTACTTTTCCTTACTTTTCTTTTCCTTACTTTTCCTTACTTTTCTTTTCCTTACTTTTCCTTACTTTTCTTTTCCTTACTTTTCCTTACTTTTCTTTTCCTTACTTTTCTTTTCCTTACTTTTCCTTACTTTTCTTTTCTTCTCCTTACTTTTCCTTACTTTACTTTTCGTTTCTTTTCCTTACTTTTCCTTACTTTTCTTTTCCTTACTTTTCCTTACTTTTCTTTTCCTTACTTTTCCTTACTTTTCTTTTCCTTACTTTTCCTTACTTTTCTTTTCCTTACTTTTCCTTACTTTTCTTTTCCTTACTTTTCCTTACTTTTCTTTTCTTTTCTTCTCCTTACTTTTCCTTACTTTTCCTTACTTTTCATTTCCTTACTTTTACTTACTTTTCTTTTCTTTTCCTTACTTTTCCCTACTTTTCCTTACCTTACTTTTCCTTACTTTTCCTTACCTTTCCTTACTTTTCTTAATGAGTCATTCTTTTTTTTTGTATTATGAACCTATTTACTTATTTATTTTATCTTACGTTGTATCATATATTCGCCTCACACACACACACACACACACACACACACACACACACACACACACACACACACACACACACACACACACACACACACACAAACTCCCATTCTTCCTTTTCTTTCTCATGCAATATCTTCTACCACTTCATCCTCTCCCTACTTTTTGCTACTTTCCTCCTTTTTTTTTTTTCCTCTCCCCCTCCTCCTCCTTCTCTCCTTTCTTCTCTCATCATCTACCGCTTCACCCACTCCCTTCTTGTCCTCTGTTTTCCTATTTCTTCTCTTGTCTTTCTTTTTCCTCTCCCGCTTTCCTCCTATTCTTTCTTTCATCATCTAAAACTTCACCCTTTCCTCTTTTCCTCTTTCTTCTCTTTCCCTTCCATTCTACCTCACCCTCTCCCTTTTTTTCCCTTTCTTTTTTCTCTTTTTCTCTCACTCTCTCTCTCTCTCTCTCTCTCTCTCTCTCTCTCTCTCTCTCTCTCTCTCTCTCTCTCTCTCTCTCTCTCTCTCTCTCTCTCTCTCTCCTTTCTTTCTCTCATCATCTACTTCACCCCATGCCTTCTTTTTCCTTCCCCTCTTTCTTTCTTCTCTTCTTCCTTTTTCCTTTCTCAATCCTCCCCACACTCACCTCTCCCCCAGACGAGCCGCCAGGGGTACGTGAGATGTCGTAAGGGTTGTTGGTGGTCCCGTACATGACGTTGGCACACGCGTACGACAGGCCCAGCTCCGGGATGTTGGTCACGCAGAGTGGGATGCCGCCTGTGCGTGGGAAGAAGCGGTTAGGGCGTGAGGCGTGACGGTAATGGGCTAGTTAGGGTCCAGTTATGGGTTAAGAGGGTATGGCGTTGCGGTGCGAAAATGAATGATGAAAAGCAATAGAAATACAGTGGACATAGATGAATAGGTATATAGTACAGTGGTATAGGCATGTAAATGGAGGTAGGTATTGATAGGCTGGATACTAAAGAAAAAGTACGAAGGTATAGGCGTGCAGTAACAACAGGTGAATAGAGATTGGTTTTGACAGGCTGACTAATGAAGGAAAGGCATAGAGGTATAATCATTGGCAACAGGTAGAGATTGGTATTGACAGGCTGACTAATGAAGGAAAGGTACACTGGTATAATCATTAGCAACAGGTAAATCGGGGTAGAAACTGATAAGCTGAATACTGTAGGAAAGGTCAAGCTGATTCACACGCCACCTGAGCTCACCTGCGTTCCTCAATAATGCGATGACCTGCGCGTCCTCCGGTGCTCTTTTCCCTTGCCTGACTCTGAGGGCGTGTGTGTGGCTCATTCCTGTGGTGGGGAGGAAATGGGGAGTCAGTAGAGTCGATGGAGAGTCAGTGAAGAGTTAATGGGAAGCCACGAGTGAATTAATGGGGAGGTAATGGGAAATCAATAGTGAGTTAGTGGAGAGTCAGTAAGGAGAGTTAATGGAGAAATTCGGTTTTGGGTATTAAATATATGACGGAATAAGTAAAAAAAAGTGGGTTTAATAGTCATGGTTGTAATTGGGTCTGTAATGGGATAGTTAATGGGAGATCAATAGGAAGTTAATGGAGAGTGTAATCAAAGGAGAGTTAATGGAAAAATTAGGTTATGGGTATTATATATATGACTTTAAGTAAAAAAAAAAAAAAGGGGGGTTATTAGTCATTGGTTGTAATTGGGTCTGTAATGGGATAGTTAATGGGAGGTCAATAGGGAGTTAATGGAGAGTGTAATCAAAGGAGAGTTAATGGAGAAATTGGGTTATGGGTATTAAATATATGACTATAAGTAAAAAAAAAAATGGGGTCTATTAGTCATTCGTTGTAATTGGGTCTGTAATGGGATAGTTAATGGGAGATCAATGGGAGTTAATGGGGGACTAATGGGCAGTCAGTGGAGAGTTAATTGAGAAACTGGATCATGAGTGAGAAATATGTGACGGTATATGTGTAAAAAATTAGGTTTATTAGTCATTGGTTGTAATTGGGTCTGTAATGGGATAGTTAATGGGAGATCAATGGGAGTTAATGGGGGACTAATGGGCAGTCAGTGGAGAGTTAATTGAGAAACTGGATCATGAGTGAGAAATATGTGACGGTATATGTGTAAAAAATTAGGTTTATTAGTCATTGGTTGTAATTGGGTCTGTAATGAGATAGTTAATGGGAGATCAATGGGAGTTAATGGGGGACTAATGGGCAGTCAGTGGAGAGTTAATTGAGAAACTGGATCATGAGTGAGAAATATGTGACGGTATATGTGTAAAAAATTAGGTTTATTAGTCATTGGTTGTAATTGGGTCTGTAATGGGATAGTTAATGGGAGATCAATGGGACTAATGGGCAGTCAGTGGAGAGTTAATTGAGAAACTGGATCATGAGTGAGAAATATGTGACGGTATATGTGTAAAAAATTAGGTTTATTAGTCATTGGTTGTAATTGGGTCTGTAATGGGATAGTTAATGAGGCGAAATCAGTGTTGAATATTAAACCTGCTATTCACTATCAACGAGTCACCATAACTCACTTTTGTATACTTTGAGCCCCAGTATAATGAAACACAGTCACCACTTCACCATCACCAAGTCACCATCACCAGTCACCATTCTTTTGTCACTTTCAATGCACAGAACACCGCCTCTACTTCACCATCACCAAGTCACCATCACCAAGTCACCATCACCAGTCACCATTCTTTTGTCACTTTCAATGCACAGAACACCGCCTCTACTTCACTGTCCCCAGGTCATCATCACCAATTCACCATCACCAAGTCATCATCACCAGTTACCATCACCAGTCACCATTCTTTTGTCACTTTCAATGTACAGAACACCGCCTTTACTTCACCATCACCAAGTCACCATCACCAAGTCACCATCACCAGTCATCATCACCAAGTCACCATCACTAAGTCACTATCACCAAGTCACCATCACCAGCCTCCATTCTTTGTCACTTTCAATGCACAGAACACCGCCTTTACTTCACCATCACCAAGTCACCATCACCAAGTCACCATCACCAGTCACCATCACCAAGTCACCACCCCCACCACTCACCTTTCACCATCACATTTTCCTTCACCGTGAAAGGCACCCCCAACACAGGCTTCGTCTCCGCCACCTTCTCCCGCTCCTCCTTGGTCAGCGTCTTCAGCCACTCGTCCGTGTCCCTCGCCTCCTTCAGTGCCTCGTCAAAACGGTCCATCACCACGCCGTTCAGGATGGGGTTCACGGCCTTGATGCGAGCCACGAACGCCCCCACGATGGACTCCGAGGATCTCTGCGAAGGGTGGAACACAGAGACGCTTACTAAAAAAAAGTATGCGTTTCAGGCGCCATGTCACACAGTTTTTTCGAATATAACATTTTAACAAAGCGTCGGACAAGGAAGGTATTTTGGAAGACGATGATTGAGACCCCGACCTAATTGGCAAAAATAGGCTTAGGTGCCAAAAGTGGATGACTTGAACGAGAGGCGGTGCATACTTGATGACGGCACCGAGCCTCGCTACCCGTGCCTGTATACTTTAGTGAAGTTTACCTTAAAGTTACTCTTACAAGTGCCGTAATCATCCATATTTGGCACCTAAGTCTATTTTTGCCAATTAGGTCGGGGTCTCAATCATCGTCTTCCAAAATACCTTCCTTGTCCGACGCTTTGTTAAAATGTTATATTCGAAAAACTGTGTGACATGGCTCCTGAAACGCATAGTAGGTTCATACTCTTAAACGTATCTGGGTCCCATCACGACTATTTACCTAGGTCACAGAGAAGATTAAGCGGGTCTTCATGGGTGATTTTCCCGCGCAAGGTGCAGAAATCGTGTAAATCAGGACACCCCCCCTCCCGAAATTGACCCCTCTTTCGGCCACCTCTTTGGATTCTTTTTAGGAGCAGCGAGCAGCGGGCTTTTTTTTATTATTGTTTCCTTTTTTTGCCCTTGTGCTGTCTCCTTTGTTGTAAAAAAAAAAAAAACCTGTCCCCAGCATCACAAAACAATCCATGGGCAACCTAACAACTTCCACGAGAGGCTTCTCAAACAGGCGTAGCTCGACTATTTACGACTATTTTTCCAAGGCCACAGAGAAGGTTAACCGGGTCTTCAGGGGTGATTTTCCGGCGCAAGGTGCAGACATTGTGTAAAACTATTCATAACATCACAGAACAGTCCATGGAAAACCTAACAACTTCCACGAAAGGCTTCTCAAACAGGCGTATATAGCACTCACCCATTACGACTATTTTCCAAGGCCACAGGGAAGGTTAACCGGGTTTTCATGGGTGATTTTCCCGCTCGAGGTGCAGAAGTTGTGTAAATCTATTTATAACATCACAATATAGTCCATGATAAGACCAACAACTTCCACGAAAGGCTTCTCAAATAGGCGTATAGCGCGTTCCCATTGCGACTATTTTCCAAGGCCACAGAGAAGGTTAACCGGGTTTTCATGGGTGATTTTCCCGCTCGAGGTGCAGAAGTTGTGTAAATCTATTCATAACATCACAATATAGTCCATGAAAAGACCAACAACTTCCACGAAAGGCTTCTCAAATAGGCGTATAGCGCGTTCCCATTGCGACTATTTTCCAAGGCCACAGAGAAGGTTAACCGGGTTTTCATGGGTGATTTTCCCGCTTGAGGTGCAGAAGTTGTGTAAATCTATTCATAACATCACAATATAGTCCATGATAAGACCAACAACTTCCACGAAAGGCTTCTCAAATAGGCGTATAGCGCGGTCCCATTGCGACTATTTTTCAAGGCCACAGAGAAGGTTAACCGGGTTTTCAGGGGTGATTTTCCGGCGCAAGGTGCAGAAATTGTGTAAAACTATTCATAACATCGCAATATAATCCATGGAAAGACCAACAACTACGAGGGGCTTTTCAAACAGGCGTATATAGGCGCACCCATTACGACTATTTTCCAAGGCCATTGAGGTTAACCGGGTTTTCATGGGTGATTTTCCCGCGCAAGGTGCAGACGTTGTGTAAGAAATGATTATGTTGGAAATGGTGGAAGAAACAAAGGAGGCAGAATAATTGAATGGATACAGAGAGAAATTACGGTTAGGAAAAAAGGAAAAGGGAGACGAATGAAAAGAAGGTTAAATTAGACAGAATATGGGAAAGGGAAATAATGAAAGAAAGATTAATGTTGGAAATGGTGGGGGAACAAAGGAGACAGAATAATTATTGAATGGATGGAAAGAGAAATTAACTGAGGTACCGAAGCGTTTAAGAGCACGGGCTTAATAATCACTCTCGTTAATGTCAGTTTCTAGAGATAAGTCACTCGAAGGACTAAATGAACCACTCACTCTCTATCAAGTTGCTGGAGTTTAAATGTTATGTTAGTTGACGATGATTTAGCTTATAGAGTGTAGATAGAAAAAAATATTCTCTCTCTCTCTCTCTCTCTCTCTCTCTCTCTCTCTCTCTCTCTCTCTCTCTCTCTCTCTCTCTCTCTCTCTCTCTCTCTCGTCTTAAGGCAGTCACTTAATAATAGTCTTAAGGCAGTCACTTAATAACAGCGACTCACTGATATTAGGAGACTTTAACCTCCCCCATATCGACTGGGCGACACTGTCAGGTACAGAAGGCGAGTCACATAGAATGATCGAATTTCTAGAAGAAAATTATCTAAGCCAAATGGTTTCTGAGCCAACTCGACAAAATAATATACTCGACCTTGTTATAACGACCCAAGATAACCTTGTCAGTAGTGTCACGGTAGGAGAACACCTCGGTTCTTGCGATCATAAATTAGTGCGCGTCGACATTAAAGCTCAATCATCAGTGACTGAAAATAAAGTAAAGGTGCCCAATTTCAAAAGAGCTAACTTCGTAGAAATCCGACAAAAACTAACAGAAATACAACTATCAGATGACGGCAACGTAGAGGAAGCCTGGCTAAGCCTTAAAAATCACTTACTCACTCAGCAGAACACATTCGTCCCCTTGTGCGAGAAGCGAATTAACACTAATAAAAGCCCACCGTGGTTTAATAGCGAAATTAAACAATCAGTCAATGAGAGAAAATTGTTTTACAGGTTAAAGAAAGAACAAAGCACGCCCGAACATTAGACTCTATAATGATGCCAGGCGACGAGTAAAAAGACTAGTAGGTCAGGCAAAGCGTAGATATGAAGAAAATATTGCAGCCAACTGTAAAAATAACCCGAAATCTTTCTTCAGTTACATAAACAACAGAAAGGCGATCAAAAGTGGTATTGGACCTTTAACAAACAACGACGGTGCACTAGTGACTGACAGCCAACACATTGCAAACCTCTTAAACAATTACTTTTCCTCGGTGTTTAATACTAACAGTCTTCCTCTCGCTACCACCAACACCAGTACTATTGTAAATCTCGAGCATGCATTGCCTAATTTTGAAATAACAACCGATGAAGTCCTTAAAGCTCTCCATTCACTTAAAACAAATAAAAGTCCTGGACCTGACAAAGTATATCCAACTCTGCTGAAAGAAACGAAGAGCGAAATACTCTCCTCCCTCACGACCGTATTCAATATGTCCTTGCGACAAGGCATCGTCCCTTCAGATTGGAAAAAGGCTAACGTGACACCGATTTTCAAGAAAGGAGACAAAAAAGTACCAGGTAATTACAGGCCCATTAGTCTAACTTCGGTTGTAGGTAAGCTACTTGAGGGCATAATTAGAGACAAAATTGTGAGTTACCTTGAAAGCCACTCATTGATTGGGGACTCACAACATGGCTTCCGAAACAAAAGATCCTGCCTATCAAACCTATTAACCTTTTATAACGACCTCTTCACTGTTTATGACGTAACCAAATCACTGGACGTAGTCTATCTTGATATCCAGAAAGCGTTTGATAAAGTCCCGCATCATAAATTACTTTACAAATTAAAGCAAATAGGTATTGACGGTCAAGTAAACCAATGGATCGCGAATTGGTTGAGCAACAGACAACAAAGAGTAGTGATTGACGGATTTAACTCAGAGTGGGCGCCTGTCACTAGTGGCGTCCCTCAGGGCTCGGTCCTTGGCCCAGTGCTCTTCATTATTTACATCAACGACGTGGATGTTGGACTCAATAACCGCATTAGTAAATTTGCAGACGACACAAAGATTGGTAACTCGGTTCTCACTGACGAAGACAGGCAAAGCCTCCAAGAGGATTTGCACAAACTTTCAGCTTGGTCGGATAGATGGGAGATGCCCTTTAACGTAGACAAGTGCCAGGTCCTTCAAGTTGGAACGAGGAATAAGAAGTTCGAATACGAAATGCGCGGCGTTAAACTCAAAAGCGTTCAATGCGTCAAAGACTTGGGGGTCAAAATCGCGTCAAACCTCAAATTCTCACAGCAATGCATCGATGCAGCAAATAAAGCGAACAGAATGTTGGGCTTCATTAAAAGAAACTTTGTATTCAAGAATAAAGATGTAATACTCCCGCTCTACAACAGTTTAGTCAGACCCCACTTGGAATATGCGGTACAGTTTTTTTAGCAAAGGATATTGCTAAATTAGAAGGTGTTCAGCGTCGGGCAACGAAAATGATCCCTTCCTTGCGCAACAAATCCTACGAAGAAAGGCTTTCTATCCTTAACATGTTCTCTCTTGAGAAACGTCGCCTCCGAGGAAAATTGATCGAATGTTTTAAAATACTTAATGGTTTCACGAATGTAGACAGATCAACATTGTTTATGATCGATGACAGTCTGCGCACGAGGAACAATGGCGTAAAACTCAGATGTAGACAAGTAAATTCAGATTGCACCAAATTTTTCTTCACCAACGTTGTAGTGCGAGAATGGAATAAGCTTCCACCATCAGTGGTCCAGTGTAACACGATTGACTCCTTCAAAAATAAGCTCGACCGTCACTTCCTTCAACTTAATATCGACTAGAGTAGAAATGCAACGTTTTGGAGTCTTCTGATTAATGTAAAATCACTTAGGTTTAAGGACAGACCACCAAGTCTGGACCATGGGGTCTGTGTGGTCTGATTTTCTATGTAAATCTATGTAAATCTCTCTCTCTCTCTCTCTCTCTCTCTCTCTCTCTCTCTCTCTCTCTCTCTCTCTCTCTCTCTCTCTCTCTCTCTCTCTCTCTCTCTCTCTCTCTCTCTCTCTCTCTCTCTCTCTCTCTCTCTCTCTCTCTCTCCATGCCCTACCCCTTTTTTTGATCTCCTTACCTTCCTCTTTCCTTCCCTTTGTTCCTCACTAGAGTTTATTTTATCCTCTTCACACACACACACACACACACACACACACACACACACACACACACACACACACACACACACACACAGGAGAACAGTCACCCTAACAGTCTCCCTTCACCCCTCACTCTTTTATCCCACCCCTGTCCTTTTCTTATTTTCTATATTAACCTTTTTTTTTCACTCTCCTCTCTTCCCTTTTTTCTTAACCTCAGTTCCTCTTTTTATCCCTTTAATTATTCTAACTTTATCTCCTTTGTATCTTCCTCCATTTCCAACATTAACCTTTCTTTAATTATCTGCCTTTCCCATTTTGTCTATTTTAACCTTTTCATTCGCCTCCCTTTTCTCTTTTCTTAACCATAATTTCTCTCTTTATCCATTCAATTATTCTGTCTCCTTTGTTCCCCCCACCAATTCCAACATCAACCTTTTCTTCATTATTTCCCTTTCCTATATTCTGTCCATTTTAACCTTTTATTCGTTCTTTTCTTTTTTTACAGTAAAGGAAACAGCTCAAGGGCAAATGAAAAAGGAAACAATAATGCAAAAAAAAAAAAAAAAAGCCCGCTAGTCACTGCTCCTACAAAAGAGTACAGAGGAGTGGTCGAAAGAGAGGTCAGTTTCGGGAGGAGAGGTGTCCTGATACCCTCCTCTTGAAAGATTTCAAGTCGTAGGCAGGAGGAAATACAGATGAAGGAAGATTGTTCCAGAGTTTACCAGCGTGAGGGATGAAGGAGTGAAAATGCTGGTTAACGCGTGCGTAAGGGATTTGGACAGTAAAGGGATGAGCTTGAGTAGGAAGTCGTGTGTGGCGAGGCCGCGGGAGCGGGGGAGGCATGCAGTTAGCAAGTTCAGAAGAGCAGTCAGCGTGAAAATATCGATAGAAGATAGAAAGAGAGGCAACATGGCGGCGGAATTTAAGAGGTAGAAGATTATCAGTAAGAGGACGAGTGCTGATGAGACGAAGAGCCTGAGACTTCACTCTGTCCAACAGAGCTGTGTGAGTGGAGCCCCCCACACACGTGAGATGCATACTCCATACGAGGGCGGACAAGGCCCCTGTATATGGATAGCAACTGTGCGGGGGAGAAGAACTGGCGGAGACGATACAGAACGCCAAACCTCGAGGAAGCTGATTTAGTGAGAGAGGAGATGTGAAGTTTTAAGATTTTGAGTTCAGGATAGACCGAAGATGTTTAGTGTTGAAGACGGTGACAGCTGAGTGATATTGAAGAATAGGGGATAGGTGTTTGGGAGATTGTGTCGAGTTGATAGGTGGAAAAATTGGGTTTTTGAGGCAGTGAAGGATACAAGTTTCTTTTTACCCCAATCGGAAATGATAGCAAGGTCTGAGGTTAAGCGTTCTGCAGCCTCCAGTCTGGAGTCATATAATTCCTGTTGGGAGGGTCTTCTGTTGAAAGAAGTTGAATAATGCAGAGTGGAGTAGTCAGCGTATGAGTGGATAGGACAGCTTGTTATGGAAAGATCATTGATGAATAATAGGAAGAGAGTGGGCGATAGGACAGAGCCCTGTGGAACACCACTGTTGACAGGTGTAATACACATACATACATTCATACATTCATATGTACATGATAATATATACATTACATAGGTTTAGGGGAAGAACAGTGACCATCTACCACAGCAGAGATAGAGCGGCCGGAAAGGAAACTGGAGATAAAGGAACAGAGAGAGGGATAGAATCCGAAAGAGGGCAGTTTAGAAAGCAAAGACTTGTGCCAGACTCTATCGAAGGCTTTCGATGTGTCTAGCGCAACTGAGAAAGTTTCACCGAAACAGCTAAGAGAGGATGACCAAGAGTCAGTTAAGAGAGCAAGAAGATCGCCAGTAGAACGCCCCTTGCGGAACCCATACTGGCGATCAGATAGAAGGTCAGAAGTGGAAAGGTGCTTGTGAATCTTCCGGTTAAGAATTGATTCAAAAGCTTTAGATAGACAGGAAAGTAAAGCTATAGGTTGGTAGTTTGAGGGATTGGAACGGTCACTCTTCTTAGGCACAGGCTGTACAAAGGTGTACTTCCAGCAGGAAGGAAAGGTAGATGTTGATAGGCAGAGGCGAAAGAGTTTGACCAGGCAGGGTGTCAGCACGGAGGCTTAATTTTTAAGGACAATAGGAAGCACTCAATCAGGTCCATAAGCCTTCTGAGAGTTGAGGCCAGAGAGGGCATAGAAAACATCATTCTTAAGAATTTTAATAACAGGCATAAAGGAGTCAGAGGGGGGATGAGTAGGAGGAATATGCCCACAATCGTCCAGAGTGGAGTTGTTTCAAAGAGTCTGAGAGAAGAGTTCAGCCTTAGAGATAGATGAGACGGCGTGCTGCTGTCAGGGTTGAGGAGAGGAGGGAAAGAGGAAAAAAGTGAAGTTGGAGGAGATATTTTCGGCTAGGTGCCAGAAGTCTCTGGAAGAATTAGAGAAAGCAAGGTTTTGACATTTACTATTGATGAAAGAGTTTCGGATAAGTCGAAGAATAGACTTAGCACGATTCCGGGCGGAAATGTAAAGATCATGGTTAGCGGGAACTCGAAGGCTCTGGTACCTTTTGTGAGCTGCCTCTCTATCTTTGACAGCACGAGAACAAGCGTGATTAAACCAAGGCTTTTTAGCATGAGGAGTAGAGAGAGTGCGTGGAATGCATGCCTCCATTCCAGAGACAATCACCTTTGTGATGCGCTGGGCACACACAGAGGGGTCTCTATCCTGGAAACAGTAATCATTCCACGGGAAATCGGAAAAATACATCTTCAGGTCGTCCCACCGAGCTGAAGTAAAATGCCAGAAGCATCGCCTCTTCGGTGGGTCCAGAGGGTGTACAGGAGCGATAGGACAGGATACAGAAATAAGGTTGTGATCGGAGGAGCCCAACGGAGAGAACAGTTTGACAGAGTAAGCAGAAGGGTTAGAGGTAAGGAAGAGGTCTAGTATGTTGGGCCTGACTCCAAGACGGTCGGGAATACGCGTAGGATGCTGAACCAACTGCTCTAGATCAGTGGTTCCCAAACTTTGTCTGGTCGCTACCCACTTTTCATACATGATCCTTGGCCATGCCTCCCCCCCCCCCCCCTGAACCATAACCCGTGACTACAGTGACTGTCTACATCCCTACACTCACTAGGTCCATATAAAAAAACACTCTCCTGTAATTATGCAGAGCTTACTCACCATTAAAGGGGTGCTGATGTTGGCTTAAGTTCATATAACACTGAAGTATTCACAGGTGGGGTCAAACTGATTATATGGGGAGGCACACACGGTGATCAATGTTGCAACTGTGAATGTTTGGATAACTCTGAATAATTTGAACATCCTTGCTGATACTCAAGAATCAAGACCAGGTTATCATGCAGAATCCATTGCTTAGGAAGCCTTAAAACTATGTTGAGTTAAAATTATCTACTTTCCTAAAACATCTCCAAGTCTTGTTTTATGTCAACAACACAGAATCAGATAAAATAAGATAATTACAAAAAAAAAGGAAAAAAATGGCAGTAAGACATTGCACAAACCTGAGCTGAACCTATAAATTCCCTCCACTAGCTGCCTACCCGCTAAACTCCTTTGGTTTTATCTGTACATAGCCTCAGAATATGGCCCCCTGCATTCTGCTATATGGCCCCCTGTTTAGGAACCACTGCTCTAGATCATTGAGGAGAGCAAAGTTGTAGGCTTGTTCACCAGGCTGGTCTCCCTTTTCCTTTTTTCTTAACCTTAATATCTCTCTTCATCCATTCAATTATTCTGCCTCCCTTGTTTCTTCCTGCATTTCCAACATTAACCTTTGTTTCATAATGTACTGTTTGTTTATTCTGTCTCTGTTAAGGTTCTGTTCCTTCGCCTCTAATTTATTTTTCACATCAATCTCTCTTTTATTCATTTTCCTATTCAGACTCGCCTTTCTTATCTTTCCTATAATGATTCTCAGCTTTTCTTTATCTATCTTTTTAATCATCTTTCAATTATATTCCCTGTTCTCGTTTCTCCTTTTCATTTTCAGATTTTATTGCCTCTACTTTCTTTTCCCTTTATTGGTTCTAACTATTTCTTGCTTTCGACTTTCCTTATTTTCCTTACCTACGATTGATCTTTTCTTCCTCTTTTCCTGCCCCTTCTCTCTGTACACAGATCTTCTTTCTTTTAAATGTTTTCATCTTGAGTAAGTCTTCCATCCTCACTTGACTTCCTACTCGTCTGATTGTAAGAACACACACACACACACACACACACACACACACACACACACCTGTACTCTGCCAGCTCACTCCCACATCTCTCCCTCCCTCATTCCTCTCCCTCACCTTATTCTCCCTGATCCATCGCGCGAGGGTGGCGGGTGACTGGGTGAGGGCTGCATCGGTGATCGGAGGGACGCGTGTACGCGGTGTGAACGCCCATAGCAGACGCAGGAACGTATACACTAGGAAGCTGTAGATATCTCGAAGCAACCTGGGGAACGTAGGACAAACGGGGTGAAGGCGAGGAGGAAGGAGGTGGTTGAAGATGGGAAGGTTGGGGGAGGGAGATTGTGGAGGGATGGGGTGACGGAAGTTTAATAAGGGAAGGTGTGTGAAAAAGGAGGGGGGTGGAAGGAAGGGAAGGGGAGGAAAGAGAAAGGGGTGAAGGAAGTAGAATAAATGAGGTCGTGAATAAGAGAGAGAGAGAGAGAGAGAGAGAGAGAGAGAGAGAGAGAGAGAGAGAGAGAGAGAGAGAGAGAGAGAGAGAGAGAGAGAGAGAGAGAGAGAGAGAGAGAGAGAGAGAGAGAGAGAGAGAGAGAGAGAGAGAGAGAGAGAGAGAGAGAGAGAGAGAGAGAGAGAGAGAGATAGACACAGACAGACAGACAGACAGATAGGTAGATAGATAAATAGACAGATAGATAGATAGATAGATAAATAGATAAACAGACAGATAGACAAATAAATATATCATCAGACAGACAGACACTACAATCAAACATTTAAAGGAAGGAATTTTGTAGTGAATATATAATTTAAAGTTGCAGTATCTCATCAAACAGACAGACAGACACGTGGTGGTTACCTGTAAATCATTGTGACACCTGGTTTTCCGCTCTCTCTCTCTCTCTCTCTCTCTCTCTCTCTCTCTCTATCTATCTATCTATCTATCTATCTATCTCTCTGATGTCCTCGTCGTTCTTCCTTAGTCACTTCAATCTGGAACATAAAAAAAAAAACATTAGTAACAATGATAATGAAATCATCATAAGGAGGAGGAGGAGGAGGAGATAAAGACTGTTGGTTCCTATCGAGGTTGCCCGCTCTAGTGATTACATCAGTTCGTTACGCACTTCGTGACCTACAAAGCATAATATTAACTAAAGCACTTGCTCTCTACATATGCAGGAACGTTCACTTCACTCCTGACGCAATATAATAAGGGGCAATGCAATTATAAAAGTTTATCATTTTTAGCTTAACTGTTTATGCAGGAAGGTTGTTGCATCGGCGGAGAAGTTTGATAAAAGAAAACTCCTGCCGATGTCCGTACTGCTTGAATCGGTAGGCCGCTATTTCTAGTCTTCAGGTAAGTTTGGAGCTAGAGGGATTTGGGAGTGATCGAGGATACCGAGATAATTCAGGTATTTAACCCCTTGACTGCGGATTTCCTACAAGAAGACCTCACCAAGCTACAGGAATGGAACAAAAAGTGTCTGCTACAATTCAATGAAGAAAAATATAAGAGGGGATATCCAACACACTAATACCACATGTGAAACACTCCACTATCCACCACAGAGGCAGAGAAAGACCTGGGATTATATGTTTCAAGGCTATGAATTAAGGCCAAATCTGTGTTAATCGCAGCGGACGAGTTAAAGACCAGCATCATATCCCCGGCAGTAGTCCCTTTTCTATCGCTGAAGTCGGTCATAATACGTCTGTGCTCTCAACCATGGTATAGTTTTCGTAGGGCGTCGCTGTACTCAAGTATTTTTTATCCTTCATGTAAATAGTGGACCAGAATTACACTGCATATTCCAAAAGTAGGAGAAAGAAGAGGAAGATAGGATTGCAGCAGCAGGTGGAGAGGGATTTGGGTAGACGGAAGTAGACAGATAGACAGGTAGACAGACAGAAGATAGATAAATGGACCGAGACAGCAAAGCACAGAGCAAGTCAAACCACCACACACACACACACACACACACACACACACACACACACACACACACACACACACACACACACACACACACACACACACACAACAAAACACAAGCACACAGACATACGACAAACAGACAGACAGACAGACGGACAGCCCCCCTGAAGGCCCCCTTAAAATACTCGTTGGCACCCTCGTCTCCCCTGTGGCCCATTCTCATTTTTGGCACCTTGAGTCAGGGCCAGGAGAGAGAGAGAGAGAGAGAGAGAGAGAGAGAGAGAGAGAGAGAGAGAGAGAGAGAGAGAGAGAGAGAGAGAGAGAGAGAATAAAAAAGGAATAATGAAAAAAAGTATAAATTAGAAAAGTGAAGTTAAAGAAAAATGTAATAAAGATAAAAACAATCAAGAATTAATAGCTATAAGTGTTCCGTTAGAGAGAGAGAGAGAGAGAGAGAGACTCAATTCTAGCAAGATTATCATAGTGAAGTATCAATGGTAGTAGTAGTAGTAGTAGTAATAGTAGTAGTGGTAGTAGTAGTAGTAGTAGTAGTAGTAGTAGTAATAGTTGTTGTTGTTGTTGTTGTAATATTAGTAGTAGTTTAAAAGCCGTGACTGATGACCATGATGATATTAGCAACAACAACAACAACAACAACAACAACAAGCACGAACACGAATCTTGGTTGCCTGTCATCTTAGAGTAATTAAGCGCAGGTGTGTTGGGCAGGTGAGGGAAAGGTGTGACGGGACGAACAAACACATAGACAAACAAACAAACACTTGGGAGCAAAGGAAATAAGAGTATAATGCAAAACACACACACACACACACACACACACACACACACACACACACACACACACACACACACACACACACAGAGAGAGAGAGAGAGAGAGAGAGAGAGAGAGAGAGAGAGAGAGAGAGAGAGAGAGAGAGAGAGAGAGAGAGAGAGAGAGAGAGAATATAAACAAACACACACACACACACACACACACACACACACACACACACACACACACACACACACACACACACACACACACACACACACACACACACACACACACACACACACACACACACACGCGCGCGCACATGACGTAAGTGAATATTAAACTAATGAATATAATTTCCCACGTATTATGAACGAGAGAGAGAGAGAGAGAGAGAGAGAGAGAGAGAGAGAGAGAGAGAGAGAGAGAGAGAGAGAGAGACAGAGTCACACATACAACTCTATATCATCTCTCTCTCTCTCTCTCTCTCCTCTCTCTCTCTCTCTCTCTCTCTCTCTCTCTCTCTCTCTCTCTCTCTCTCTCTCTCTCTCTCTCTCTCTCTCTCTCTCTCTCTCTCTCTCTCTCTCTCTCTCTCTCTCTCTCTCTCTCTCTCTCTCTCTCTCTCTCTCTCTCTCTCTCTCTCTCTCTCTCTCTCTCTCTCTCTCTCTCTCTCTCTCTCTCTCTAAATTGTTAATAAAGTGAATAAGAAAGTATTAAATGGAGCTGAAAAAAGCTTTAGAGAATTCATGTGAAAAATGCAAATAAATGACCTGGACTTGAATTTGTGAAAAGCTTGAGAACA